>NC_057814.1:440675018-440876613 GCF_018294505.1 Triticum aestivum | reverse complement strand
AGCGCGGGCGCTCGGGCCCGGGAGGGCCCGCGGCGGGCCTGCGGGCCGGCGCGGTGGAGAAGGCGGCGGCGACAGGTGGCGTGCGCTGATTGGTCCGGGGCGGCGGCGCGACTGTGTCCGGCCGGGGGCGCACGTGTCCGGCGGCGCACGGGGATTTCTCTAGGGTTTGGACTGCGTTCGTTTTTCGGGAGGGTCACATATAAATAGGTAGAGGGAGCTAGGAGGCTCCAAATGAGGTGCGGTTTTCGCCCACACGATCGTGATCGAACGACCTAGAGCATGGAAGAGAGTTTGGTGGGTTTTGGGCTGGTTTTTAGGGGGGTTTTTCTGCAACACGCAAATGGACTTTGCGGATGCCCGGTTAACCGTTGGAGTACCAAACGACCTCCAAATGGAACGAAACTTGACCGGTAGTCTCCGGGTGGTATACTAAGGCCACTTGACAAGCCTCGGTCCATTCCGAGAATGTTCGACACCCGCTCACGAAAGAAAACAAGAGGGGTGCACCAGAGGAGATAGGAGCGCCGGATTGCAAAACAGACAACGGGGAAATGCTCGGATGCAAGAGACGAACACGTATGCAAATGCAATGCACATGATGACAAGATATGAAATGCATGACAGGAACAAAATGCAAAACGAAATACAAAACCCGACCACGGAGGGAATATCATATCACATAGCCGAAAATGGCAAGAGTTGGAGTTACAAATATAGAAAGTTACATCCGGGGTGTTACAACACTCCACCACTACGAGAGGATCTCGTCCCGAGATCTAGGACTGAAAGAACTCCTGATATTCGGAACGGAGATGGTCCTCGCGTTCCCAGGTGGCTTCCCGGTCGGAATGGTGCGACCACTTCACTTTCAGGAATTTGATTGACTTGTTGCGAGTCTTGCGCTCAGTTTCTTCAAGCACAGCAACGGGGTGCTCATGATAAGACAAATCTTCTTGGAGGTCAATCTCTTTGAAGTTGATGGTGCGCTCAGGCGTCTTGAAGCACTTGCGGAGCTGTGACACGTGGAACACATCGTGCACGTTCGCGAAGTTGGAAGGAAGCTCAAGTTGATAGGCGAGGTCGCCTCTTTTGCCAATGATCTTGAAAGGACCCACGTATCTAGGGGCAAGCTTCCCTTTGATACCGAAGCGACGAGTGCCTTTCATTGGAGAGACGCGGAGGTAGACATGGTCTCCGATCTCGAAAGCCACATCACGGTGCTTACTATCATAGTAACTCTTCTGGCGCGATTGCGCGGCTTTGAGATTATCACGGATGACTTTACACATTTCTTCAGCTTCAGTGATTAAGTCATTGCCAAGAAGTTGGCGTTCACCAGTCTCTGACCAATTGAGAGGAGTACGGCACTTTCTGCCATAGAGAATCTCGAATGGGGCCTTGCCCGAACTCGCTTGGAAGCTGTTGTTGTAAGAGAATTCAGCATATGGAAGACAATCTTCCCATTTCATGCCAAAGGAAATGACACAAGCCCTGAGCATATCTTCAAGAATTTGATTGACTCGCTCGACTTGGCCACTAGTTTGCGGATGGAAAGCTGTGCTGAAGTGAATGTTTGTGCCCATGGCCTTCTGGAAGGAGTCCCAGAACTTAGAGGTGAAGATGCTTCCACGATCAGAGGAAATCAATTGTGGAATGCCGTGCAAGGAGACAATTCTGGAGGTGTATAGCTCTGCCAACTGAGCTGCTGTGATAGATTCTTTGATTGGAAGGAAATGAGCCACTTTAGAAAGCTTGTCGATGACAACGAAGATAGCATCATTTCCGCGCTTGGACTTTGGAAAACCAGTCACGAAGTCCATTTCGATATGATCAAACTTCCATTCTGGGATAGCAAGAGGTTGGAGGAGACCAGCTGGTCGTTGGTGTTCTGCTTTCACTCTTCGACAGACATCACATTCATTCACGAATTGAGCAATTTCTCGCTTCATTCGAGTCCACCAATACGACTGCTTGAGGTCATGGTACATCTTCGTACCTCCAGGATGAATGGAAAGAAGAGAATTGTGCACTTCGTTCATTATGACTTTCCTTAGATCACCTTTAGGAACCACAATCCGGTCCTCGAATAAAGTGTCTCTGTCATCAATGCGATAGCACTTGTATTTGGAAAGACCCTTGTCGATACCACGTTTCACCTTCTTCACCATGGCATCAAGGAGTTGTGCCTCACGAATTTGATCTTCCAAAGTAGGAGAGACTATGAGGTTGGCAAGAAAACCTTGAGGAACAACTTGGAGATTCAGCTTGCGGAAAGCTTCACAAAGATCCGGTTGGAATGGCTTGAGAATTAAGCTGTTGCAATAAGCCTTCCTACTCAAAGCATCTACAATGACATTGGCTTTGCCTGGAGTATATTCAATACTCGGATTGTACTCTTGAATCATTTCGACCCATCGAGTCTGCCTGAGGTTGAGGTTGGGCTGAGTGAAGATGTACTTGAGACTCTTGTGATCGGTGAATATGTCCACTTGTCTTCCCAACAAGAGATGTCTCCACGTTATTAATGCATGGACAACTGCCGCCAACTCAAGATCGTGAGTGGGGTAGTTCTTTTCATTGGGCTTCAACTGATGAGAGGTATAGGCCACAATTTTCTTCTCTTGCATTAACATAGCACAGAGACCTTGGAGAGAAGCATCACAGAAAACTTCAAATGGCTTGGATTCATCAGGAGGAGTTAAGACAGGAGCTGTGACTAGTTTCTCTTTGAGAGTGTTGAAAGCAACGTCACACTCAGGAGACCAGACATACTTCACATGCTTCTGGAGGAGGTTGGAAAGAGGCTTTGCAATCTTGGAGAAATTCTCAACGAATCTTCGGAAATAGCTTGCAAGACCAAGAAAACTGCGGAGCTGCTTGACATTCTGAGGAGGTTCCCAATTCACAATTGCGGACACCTTCTCGGGGTTAACAGCGATGCCCTTGGCAGAGATGATGTGACCAAGGAAAAGAACTTCATCAAGCCAAAACTCACATTTGGAGAACTTCGCATAGAATTGATACTCTCTGAGCTTGTCGAGCACCAATCGCAAATGTTTGGCATGGTCCTTCTTATTCTTGGAGAAGACCAAGATATCATCGAGATACACCAGGACGAATTCATTGGTATAGGGGTTGAAGATGAAATTCATCATCCGAGAGAATACTAGAGGAGCATTGACAAGGCCGAAAGACACGATAGTATATTCATAAGAACCAAAGCTTGTTCTCAATGCTGTCTTGGGAATATCTTCTTCACGAATGCGAATCTGATGATAACCCATACGGAGGTCAAGCTTGGAGAATACTTTAGCACCTTTGAGTTGCTCGAATAGCTCATTGATGTTGGGAAGTGGATACTTGTTCTTGATTGTCTTCTTGTTCAATGGACGGTAGTCGACACAAAGTCGGTCCGTGCCATCCTTCTTCTTTACAAAAAGAACACCACAACCCCGTGGAGATGAACTCGGTCTGATCAAACCCAGACGCTCTTGTTCATCGAGCTGTTTCTTCAATTCCTTCAGCTCGTTGGGTCCAAGCTTGTATGGACGCTTGCAAACGGGTTCAGTGCCAGGCTCTAGTTCGATAACGAACTCAACTGGCCGATGAAGAGGCATACCCGGAAGCTCTTCTGGAAAGACATCTTGATACTCACAAACGACTGGAATTTGAGAGATGGCATTCAATTCGCCCTTCTCATTGAGAGAAAATAACCGAATGGTTTCATCACGAGCGGCATAAATGATAACATCCTCAGAAGAGTGTGTCAATAGAATTTCCCTGGCAGCACAATCAAGTTGAGCTTTGTGCTTAGAAAGCCAGTCCATCCCGACAATTAAATCAATATCCGAGTCACCAAGAACCATTGGAGAAGACAGAAATTTATAATTGCCCATCTTGATAGAAACATCGGGAGCCATCATTTTGGTATTCATGAATAATCCCGGAGAGGAAACCGCTATCGGCTTAGGCAGATCAACAGTATGCAGATTGTTCATGGATGCAGAAGGTCTTGATATGAAAGAAATAGATGCACCAGTATCAAACAAGACTTTTGCAGGAATATCATTAACAGGAAGATTACCCATTATCACATTAGTAGATTCCTCCGCTTGAGCTGCATTCATCATGTTCACCTTTGCAGACTTTGGATTATGCTTGACCACTGCATTGCTGGAAGATCTGACAGGAGGAGGAGGCGGAAGACGCCTTTGGTTGAAGCACTTGTTAGCATAGTGACCTTTCTGCTGACACTTGTTGCAAGTCACCTCTGAGAGTGGACGGTGATAAGGAGCATTGGACTTTGGAGCTTGATTCTGAGACTTGTTCGGATAGCCAGAGTTGGAAGAGTTGGAAGAACCATGGCCACCTTTGTTCTTCTGCTGGTAAGGCTGACGAAACGGAGGAGGAGGGGGCAACCAGAACTTCTGTTGCTTAGCTACCACAAGTGAGGAAGAAGAAGACTGAACTGCGTCCCTGACTCTCTTCTTAGAAGCCCCACACTTGAGCTGAGCAGCCTCTTGCTTCAGTGCCATATTGTAGAACTGATCAAACTGAGTAGGCTCAACAAGAACGAGAGCTAACTGCAGATCCTCTCTAAGGCCACCTCTGAAGTGATAGATCATGCTCTTTTCGTCAGGAACGTCTTGTTTAGCGAAGCGAGCAAGTTTCTGAAACTGGATGTTGTATTGATACACGGACATGTTGCCTTGCTTGAGATTGCGGAACTCCTCACGCTTGCTCTCAACAACACTTTGTGGAATGTGGTGCGCTTTGAAGTCCCGACAGAAGTCAGTCCAAGTGATCACACGACCTCCTCTGGAATCTTTGTACTGTTGATACCAATCAGCAGCTTGGTCCTTGAGCTGAAAAGAAGCGAACTTGACATAGTCCTCAGGCCTGACATTGCTACATTCAAAATGCTTGTTGATGTCCACGAACCAATCATCGGCATCCGTGGCCTCGGCACAGTAGCTGAAAGACTTGGGCTGATTTGCGAGAAACTGGTTGAGTGTAGTGAAGTTAGGCTGATTGTTGCCTTGACCTTGATTTCCTTGATTGCCTTGCCCTTGGGTGCGTTCTTGCAAGAGTTGCAGAATCATCTGTGTCGGGGATATACCCCACGGTATGACCCGGCCGGAAGTATGACCCGACCGGACTTGGCATTTCGCTGATGACCCGGCGGAGGACTAGCGACTCATGGGTCTGGCGGCTCATTGGTCAGACAGCTCATGAACCAGACGACTCATGGATGGCCCCGACGACGGGTCAGATAGAGGACAAGGCCCAAGGCCCAGAAGGCCGGCTCACGTTTATGATGGGCCGTCTTAAGAAGAAAGGGATGACGAATATTTCCTTTACGAGGAAGCAAGACCCGGACTTGTAATTAACTTGTAAGAGAAGATAGACTAGTCCTAGTCCTACTAGGACTCCACATGTAACCCGCCCCTCTAACTTATATAAGGAGGGGCAGGGCACCCCAAAGAGGGACAAACAACAAGAAACAATCTCTAGGGATAGACACAAAGAGCCGGCTTACCGGCGACTCTCTCATGAGCATAATGAGACCTAGCCACAACAGCATGTAGGGCTATTACCGGATGATGTTTCCCGGGGCCCGAAGCTGTTCTAATCCTTGTCTTGTCTTGCGTCTCTCGATTCCGCCCAACCCCTCTCAAGCTACCACATAGATGCGCTGGCCTCGCGACTAACTCCTGACACTAAGGACATCTGCCGTGAAATTCCACGACAGTTGGCGCCCACCGTGGGGCTAGCGCACGATGGTGTTGAGTTCTTGGAGGGAGCTTTTTAGGGATCAAGAAGCGAGCAATTCCTCAGATGAAGAAGATTCAAGAAATTAGGGTTGCATTAGGTGTGCCGTCACATGGTCGCCGAGTTAACGAAACCGCTTCGAGACGGACATACTTCTAAAAGAGGACGCATCAAGTCTGAGCCCTGCGTGATCGAGTCGCTGTCACCGCCTTTGTCTATGCGGGTTTCCGTCTCGATCCCCGTGGCCAAATTGCCAGGCCTCGCCTCTCGCCTGAGAGCCGCCTGTTGTTTTTGATTCGTCATCACCGCTGGATTTTTCCTGCTGCGGCACATACACTGCAATAATCGGGTCAGATGCTGTTCGCGAGAAGATAAAGTTTCGGAAAAAACACATCTTCCGCTGCTATTCCCTAGCATGACGACCGGAGACTACAAATTAATTGGCAAGTACATCTGTACGTACGAGCAAAGACTACTTCTCAATGGCAAGAGTCACGTTTGATAGGTTTACAAGATCTAGATGAAGAAAAGTCAAAGTTGAACCAGCTAGAAGGGAATACGGACTAGGCCTATTCCACCGCTTGCGCCCCCGCTGCGCTTTCGGAACGGGCCGCCTGCCTCGTCACGCCCGCGGCGACTAGCCGCGTGCGATTCGCCTATGCCGCCGCGTGTTTGAACCGCCGCGCCTGGCCGTTTACTCCTCCGGCATTGCCGCACCTCAAGCATCCTGCTTCAACTCGCCTTGGCCCTGCGCCACCCTCACTGGAGTAGTTTTTTTTGAGTCGCCGCCTCGCTTCTAGGTGCCGACTTGCATCAAACTGCTGTTCCGGCCTCTCCTGCTGCCATCTCTGTGTGACACGCCACCACGAGCCGCCGCTGGAGAGCCGCCTCGCGCCTCTAGGCCTCCCCGCGACGAGCCATCACCGGAAAATCATCTCTGGAATACCGTGGTCGCCACAAGCTGTCGACCTCGTCCCCGCGCCGGCTCAATGTTCCGGTTCAGCTGTGTTTTGCCAAGAACCGCCGGCGCCCCTCCACCATGGCCTCGAGTTTACCTATCCAAGACCCGTACAGTCTCGAACTGATCCTGCGATGGCTCACCTCGCGACTACCGTCGAGCCGCTGACCTTCCGGGTCACCTCCGAAGCCGGTTCTCGCAAGGGCCAAACCACCAAAAACGGCCGAGTCGCCGCTCACGAGCCGCCACCGCGCCTTGAGCCGGCCCTGTCCGCCGGCCTCCGCTGGAGCCACACCCGAGTCCCCCGCCGCTGGACTCCGACTTTGTCACAACCCGCCGACCGCCGGCGTCGCCTCTGCGTACGGCCTTGTATACTCGACGCCCGCGCGCGGTTGCCGGGTCACCGCGCGCCCGCGTGCTGCCTCAACCTGCGGCTGTCTCCCCAGCCGCTTGAGCCGCCATCCATAAGGCGTCGCCTCGGGCCGGTCCTGTTGCCTCGCCGTACGACCTCTCCCCCGCAGCACCGAGCTGCCTCCGTCTCGCTTCACCTCTGCCTGCGCTGTCTCGAGAAGGCCCGGTGCCCCGCCTCGCCTCACGGGCTCCCCAGTCGGCTGCCGCCCCGCTCTGTCCACATAGGCTGCGACCCGCGCCGATGCACCTTGGATTCCCTCCGTCGCCGTAAGTCGCCGCGGCCGAGAGGCTCCGCCTCGTCGCTACCTCGCGCTGCTGCGGCCGCCTCCTGCTCCTGAGTCACCTTGGCCAGGGGCCTCTTCGGCAGCGTCCGCGCCGAGTTACCGGCCTTGCTGCCATCTCCGCCGTGGTAGACCGCGCAGAGGGGGGCCACTGTAAACCGCCAGCTAAAGATCATCTGTCGTCTGGACGAATCAGGTGCTATTTATCTTATTTATTTTTAAGCACATAGTATTTCATCCGAACAAAATTACTTTGCCCTGCTGTATTTTATATGCAGGAGAATTATCCATTACAAAGTGGTATTACGCCGGAGATGGAGGCGTGCCAACATCATTCGGCACAGGTGGTCGTCCTTACTCAACGGACTGCCGCACCAACTTACAGAGTCGTGGCTGGTTCACCCATCCGCGCGGCCTTACAATGCCACGGACGACTTGCCCGTCCACCCTCACGGCCGGCTCACATGTCTGCGCCGGCTTACAAGCTTACAACGCCGCGGCCGGCTCATCTGTCTGCTCCCGCGGCCGACTCGGCCGTGATTGGTTTCAGCTTCACCGTGATGATCATCGACTCCGCGGTGGATAATTTCTGGCCTGACATATCAGGTGAAATCAATCTAGTAAATTTTTATATATTATATATTGTTTTCTTTAAAAAAGAGCAATTACTCTGGCTTGCGAGGTTTTTGATACAGGACAATTGTTCACTACATCAACACAACGTGGTTGACTCGCCCATCCGCGCGGCTTACCGCGCCGGCGATCGATTCGCCCGTCCGGACCGGCTTACAACACCACGGCCGGCTCATCTGTCTGTGCCGCCTCTAATGCAACGGCAGTCTTTACCTTCCGTCTCTCGCGGGTTGGTCTACATAAACACACCGGGCCGAACCTGTAATGCATGAGCTGTTTACTGAATATGAGCGAGTCACTGCTTGGGAAGCCCGGTTTTCTTCCAACAAATTGGAGGCGAATTATCATGTATTATCAGCCGCTGTCTGCACTGGATGGTTCAATGGGCAGGCACACAAGTCGCCGCCACTACAGTTTGGTTAACTTCAAAACATCCCGTTGGAAGGAACCTTTGGCCGAGTTGCTGACACGGCTCATACGGGATCATTTATAACCCACCGCAGTCACTTCAACCTTCTGTGGATTCACATCGCGCTATCAATACCAATGATATACACCTTATGCTATGATCAATATGGAGAATCTCAAAGCCAACTCCTCGAGTCGTCTTGAGACTCGGGGCTACAATGATATGACTCGGCAACATTGGTCGGTTTCAATGCATTCAAGAACTCCAGGTCATTGGAGGGAAAAATAACCCGGTCCCGGAGGCTACCGCCATATTGGCAAAAAGTTTAAAGGCCGTCAGTAAATTTCCAGCTTAAAAAGAAGGATTCCGGTTTAGATCCGGCTCAAGAGACTTGACATCTCCCACAAAGCACTGAAGCTCTTAAATATCCGGTTTAAAATCCGGTTCAAGGGAAATTTATCTGCCACAAAGTTTTGAAGCTCTCAAATCCGGTTCAAAATCCGGTTCAAGGTAAATTTGTTTATCACAAAGCTTTGAAACTCTCAATATCCGGTTTTTCCGGTTCAAAAAGAATTTATCTCTCGCAAAGTTCGAGTTCTCAGGGAAAATTAAAGGGACCAAAAAGAGTCTGTTACAAAGCACAACCCAAACATAGGTACCCTGCTTTAATGACCATTGGGAGCTGATCCTATTCGAATTTAGCTTAAACCTTTTGGTGTGACCCTGATCGTATTCGAATCAGAGTCGTTAAATATTATCATGATCACTAGGGGGCTTCCTGTTCAAACATAGGTCGTATTCGAACCAAAGAGAACATAGCTGTCGGTACCCTCTTGATCGGCACACTGCCGAGCTCACTAGGGGGCTTATTGATCGTATTCGAATCATAGCTCAACCCCTTTTGGGAACCGGCGTGGATCGTATTCGAATCAGCGTCGTTAAACAACTCTCAAGGTCATTTGGGGGATTCCTGTTCAAACATAGGTCGTATTCGAACCAAAGAGAACATAGTTGTCGGTACCCTCTTGATCGGCAATGCCAAAGCCACTGGGGGCTATATGATCGAATTCGAGTCTTAGCTTAACCCCTTTGGGACGGTTTTCTGATCGTATTCGAATCAGAAGCCTCAAAAATTTTGAAGTCTCCTTTTGCAAACAATTTTTTGGATTTTATTTGAAGTTCTTTTGATCATATCTGAAGCATATATGTGGCTTCGATTAACCCGGCTTGACTTTGGATGATAAGTCGCCATCATATGACAATCATAAACATTTGGAAGCATTGGCTTCTAAGGATTGGGTTATCGGCCTTACTGCACAGGTCACATAAACCGGCAGTGAAAATTCAATATCACAGGTATAATATTATTATTATAGTTATGTTTCAAAGTTATGATTCATAACAAGCTTATCTGTGACTCCTTGTTACACATCAATGGTTATATGTGAGATATTATGACCCGCCCTGCGGTAAACCGCCAAGGGATCTTGTGATCTAATTATGTGCAGGATAAGACTACATTTCGGTGGTTACCCGCCCTGGCTTTTGACGTTAAGTCGTCAGGGCATATGTTGTTTAAACTCTGTGCAGGATTTACAGAGCTATGACTTACATAAATGATTAAGTTCAAGCCCATCATCAAAGATTGAAATTGGTGTCTCAAAAGGGTTATCCATTCTTGATTTTCTCAAAGGCTATAAGCCGCCGGGTTATAAAAATTCCGGCTTACAATGGAGGCGTATTAATTTGCCATCGGCCAAGAGCCGCCGGATATTTAAACTCCGGATTTACTTATCAACAGATGAGGTATTCAAAGTTGCTTTGGCGCAATGGATATGATTTATTCTACAATGGAAGGAATAGTCCCGAGACGCTGCAGGCTTATGACCCGGCACTTGAGGGCTACATTATTCAAATTGATATTACATCAAACATGCAAGTCCCATGTCACTGCCAGCATGCACCATGGCACTTGGGGGCTAATGTAAAGTCAATTTTTTGACCAACTTATTGAAGACCCGACTCATCCCATTGTAATGAGACGGCCCTTGGGGGCTACCAATTGCTCATGTCAAAAATTCAAGGTACACAAGCCTCAGTTCATTATATTGAAAGGTCCACTACTCAGTTGGTAGAGTACAAAGCTCTTAACCTTATGGACGTGGGTTCAAGCCCCATGGTGGAGATGACATCATATGATGTTATCATTAATGAATTATATACAAAGTCCCAGCTCAGTATTATCTTACTGAGCCGGCCCTTGGGGGCTACACGTTGCTGCTCAAGTTTACAAAGTCCCTGCTCATTATATCATAATGGCCCGGCACTTGGGGGCTACAAGTGATACGAATATAATGGAGTTCTACATCTTTAAGCCGGTTGAAGGTCACATGAGTATTTCAAGACCTATATTTTTAAACATTGGGAGCTGAGTCAAATGAATTATTCTTCAGTCTTTCTCTGTGAGAAACCAACGTCAGCAAATTGATTATGAAGTTGGCTTATTGACCCGGATTTTCTAAAAGAAGGGAATACCAAGGAATTAAGGATGATCGGGTGCCGGCTTACAAGAGCTTTTTAACCTGGAGCATAATCTGTCAAAATTGTTCTTGTGTTGTTTTACAGGATCAGTTTAACATGGATAAATCCAAATTAAACTGGGGGCTAATGTCGGGGATATACCCCGCGGTATGACCTGGCCGGAAGTATGACCCGGCCGGACTTGGCATTTCGCTGATGACCCGGCGGAGGACTAGCGACTCATGGGTCTGGCGGCTCATTGGTCAAACAGCTCATGAACCAGACGACTCATGGATGGCCCCGACGACGGGTCAGATAGAGGACAAGGCCCAAGGCCCAGAAGGCCGGCTCACGTTTATGATGGGCCGGCTTAAGAAGAAAGGGATGACGAATATTTCCTTTACGAGGAAGCAAGACCCGGACTTGTAATTAACTTGTAAGAGAAGATAGACTAGTCCTAGTCCTACTAGGACTCCACATGTAACCCACCCCTCTAACTTATATAAGGAGGGGCAGGGCACCCCAAAGAGGGACAAGCAACAAGAAACAATCTCTAGGGATAGACACAAAGAGCCGGCTTACCAGCGACTCTCTCATGAGCATAATGAGACCTAGCCACAAATAGCATGTAGGGCTATTACCGGATGATGTTTCCCGGGGCCCGAAGCTGTCTAAATCCTTGTCTTGTCTTGCGTCTCTCGATTCCGCCCAACCCCTCTCAAGCTACCACATAGATGCGCTGGCCTCGCGACTAAGTCCTGACACTAAGGACATCTGCCGTGACAATTCCAAGACAATCTAAGCATTGGCGTTGGTGGCTGCCATGATAGCTTGCCATGCCTCCGGAGGCGGAGGTGGTGGCGGAGGGTTCGCTTGACTCCCTTCATTGCGATCCGGATTCTGACGCGTTGGCGGAGCCATCCTGAAGAGGGTGACATCCGTTAGCATCATGATAGACAAATAGACAAGTAGAATCAACGGATAGAAATTGCAACATATAGTCTTCACAATAAACATTCGAACGAGGATGAACGAATGAATTCCATAGTAAATCATCACACTTCCATTAGTTGAGAAGCCACTTAGAAAAAGATATGGAATCAACATATGACTTCGAAGCAACTCGAATACCACAATTCAAAACAAAACAAAGTATTGCCTTGCAGAATAAGCCGGAACAAACATATGATCGAGATTTCGTCCGAATTTTTCGTGGTGGGGCCCACACGGGCTCAATCGTACAGCACCATCATGTACAAGGCTGTGCACATGACATACGAAGCGTCCCCGAGTCGGCATAGCCAAGGACTCTTTAAGACACTACGAGACCACTGTAAAACCAACCGTGTACAGGCGGACCACTAGACGTCGAACCCCAATCTCATATCATGCGTCTGTCGGAAAGATATCCTAAGGCTACTAGAATTCCCACTTATAAACTCCCGAAACTTTCTGGTTATGCAATCTGATGTTGGGGATACAGGGGACACAAAATATATCACCCAAACTAGCAATCCCTAGATCCAGCTGTATCCATCCGTCAACACATAACCAAGAAACCTTCGGAAATCGTTTACCTCAACCTTCGAAAAACATCCGTTATACAAGTTATGGCAATACTCCAGAACTCCCGCCCCAGTACTGGGTGGCGTCGACGTGATCTCACCAACAACTGCATAAAAGAGATTTCGATGTCGGCGAAACTCAGGTATTCCAGAACTGTAACGATAAAATTGTGACAACAACACCTTGGAGCTCAACTCCCCGGGACACTGCCACAACCCCTAAATGTCAGGAGGCACCAAGAACAATGTTCTCGTCACAAAACCATCAAAACGATTCCAAGATACCCGCGTGATCCTAAAAAAAAATTTAGTGAAATTTGAGGAGAGAATAGTCAAAACTTCTACGTCAGGGGACCTCACCAGAGCGACGAAGGGACTGAGGAGTAAAAAGAATGCTACTCTCCGATATATATGATCCTAAGGCTCAAAACATTTTTGTTCTAGACTCAACAACGCCAGCGATTCGATCAAGCAGGGGGCTCCTAAGTCGGGGATGGCTCTGATTACCAACTTGTAATGCCCACGATGCGGCTATATCTCCCACGTGTCGAGGCATGACTTAGAGGCATAACCGCATAGTGGTTTTGTCGCAAGAAGAGTCATCTTTACACAATCCCATGTAATGAACAAGAATGGGATAAAGAGTTGGCTTACAATCGCCACTTCACACAATACATAAATATAATTCATACATCATCCAAATTATACACATATAGACCGACTACGGTCAAAATCTAGATGAAAATAAGACAACCCCAAATGCTAGATCCCCGATCGTCCCAACTGGGCTCCACTACTGATCATCAGGAAAATGCGAGATATGATATGCGAGATATGATATGCGATGCATACGCGTGCTCCGGAAGGAAAATGATGAAAAAGGCATTACCTTGGCAAACCAAGCATGCCACTGGAAAGATGAGATGATTTCGGTCGAAATCGATATAAAGATCACCGGAATCGGATGCACGGTTTGCAAATGGCAAGCAAAACAAGAATGACACGAATCTGCGATTAACAGCATGATAGCACTTAAAATGCAACAAGCAACAATGCTACAGCACTCCAACATAGCAACAAGCATATGACAGTAATCTACAGGAGATGCTTGACAAAAGATGAACACTGAGCTACGGCTAGATCACAACATAACAAGCTCAAACAAGCATGGCAAAAGTACAAAAGATAACAGGTTCACAGACTTGGTGAAATTACTGGACATGGCAGACAACAGCATCAGGTAGCAATGTTCAGAGCATGAAAACAACATACTACAGGAACTTAACATGGCCAAACAAGGCATGGAAGTGTTCTACTAAATGCATATGAAAAAACTCCCTTACTAACCATAAGCCAAAAAGGACCAGAAGATATTTTGGCAAGCATGTAAACATAGCAAGTTTCGTTAACAGGTTTCAGACTTAGCAGAAAAACAGAGCATGACAGAAACAATAATATGTAGGCATCTTTGTGAGCTTGATGCACGCACCACAAAGCAATGCATGACAAAGAAAGCATACCTACATCATGACGGCATGTTTATGAAGCTATCCATGGCAAGAAAAAAAGCATAGCATGTATGGATCAACTACAACAAGCTTGGCAAAATTGAATAACACGTAAACAATCTGCCAGAAATATTTCATAGCAAAAGTAGAGCAAGATTGAGTCATCCTATGGCACCCCATAATTGCAAAAAAGGGCAGGAATGGATCAATTACAACAATATCTACAAAACAACCTTACTGAACATCTCCAAATATGCATGGATCTCTCTGTAGCATCAAGTTTACATGGCAACAAAATAACAGCAGACAAAGACTTAGAGAAATCACCAAAGTCCCTGAAATCAGAAACATTACGGAGCCTAGTTTGCATGCCTGTGCTAGTCACCCCAGAGATCACAAAAATACATGGCATACACCTTTGGAAAGATGGCATGGCATACAACAAAACACATGTAGAGCTCATGCCCATAAGATGCACAGATTAAATGATACAAAAATGACAAATCTCCAAGTTCTGCTAAGAACCAGTAGACAACAGCAACTAGCACTCTTGCGAACGAGATTTGGGCATCAAGATGGCCTCTAATGAACATGGTGCAATTGAGCAAAATGAAGAGCATCACGAGACGAACAATTTCACATATTAAATGCGCGAAACGGACGTACATGCAGAGAGTTATGCACTGTTGAACATGGGCACTTATCGTAAAAATTCGAGGACTTAGGAATTTTCGGGCACGGGAAAGTCAACGGCAGTATACCAGATCGGATCGAGGCTCGGTAGAGGTCGGGCTCGCCGGCGACGGGAGAGGAAGGAGAGGAGGCGGCGCCCGCGGGGAAGAGGGGCGGCCCCGGCGACGGAAGGCGGAGGCGGCGGCCGCGGGCCGCGGGGCCAGGTCGACGGTGGGGCGGCGCCGGCCGGCGGTGAAGTGCGGCGCCGGCGACAGGAGCGATGCAGGCAGCGGCGGGGCACGGCGGAGGTTCGACGGCGGCGACCGGTGCAGATCGGCGGCGGGCGCGCGGGCCGGGAGGCAGGCGGCGGCGGCGCGGGCGCTCGGGCCCGGGGGGGCCCGCGGCGGGCCTGCGGGCCGGCGCGGTGGAGAAGGCGGCGGCGACAGGTGGCCTGCGCTGATTGGTCCGGGGCGGCGGCGCGACTGTGTCCGGCCGGGGGCGGACGTGTCCGGCGGCGCACGGGGATTTCTCTAGGGTTTGGACTGCGTTCGTTTTTCGGTAGGGTAACATATAAATAGGTAGAGGGAGTTAGGAGGCTCCAAATGAGGTGCGGTTTTCGCCCACACTATCGTGATCGAACGACCTAGAGCATGGAAGAGAGTTTGGTGGGTTTTGGGCTGGTTTTTAGGGGGGTTTTGCTGCAACACGCAAATGGACTTTGCGGATGCCCGGTTAACCGTTGGAGTACCAAACGACCTCCAAATGGAACGAAACTTCACCGGTGGTCTCTGGGTGGTATACTAAGGCCACTTGACAAGCCTCGGTCCATTCCGAGAACGTTCGACACCCGCTCACGAAAGAAAACAAGAGGGGTGCACCGGAGGAGATAGGAGCGCCGGATTGCAAAACGGTCAACGGGGAAAATGCTCGGATGCAAGAGACGAACACGTATGCAAATGCAATGCACATGATGACAAGATATGAAATGCATGACATGAACAAAATGCAAAATGAAAGACAAAACCCGACCACGGAGGGAATATCATATCACATAGCCGAAAATGGCAAGAGTTGGAGTTACAAATATGGAAAGTTACATCCGGGGTGTTACACCTTTCCCATCTTGGACCAAGCCCAATATTCTTTTTCTTGGAATATTCCTTTTTCAGTTAAAGGAATAACCCTATTTGCCCTAGGTTGTGAAGAAACCTATATTTTTCTCACTCCTCAAATTCCCAAATAATTCTCATAAATTGTTTGGGTCATATATTCCTCAAATATGTTAAAATTGTAACACCCACGATGCGGCTATATCTCCCACGTGTCGAGGCACGACTTAGAGGCATAACCACATTGTGGTTTTGTCGCAAGAAGGGTCATCTTCACACAATCCCATGTAATGAACAAGAATGGGATAAAGAGAGTTGGCTTACAATCGCCACTTCACACAATACTTAAATAAATCATACAACATTCAGAGTACAATCAAGGTCCGACTACGGAACCAAAATAAAAGAAGACAACCCCAAATGCTAGATCCCCGATCGTCCCAACTGGGCTCCACTACTGATCATCAGGAAACGAAACATAGTAACGACCAAGGTCCTCGTCGAACTCCCACTTGAGTTCGGTAGCATCACTTGCACTGGTATCCTCGGCACCTGCAACTGTTTTGGTACAATCTGTGAGTCACGAGGACTCAGCAATCTCACACCCACGAGATCAAGACTATTTAAGCTTATAGGAAAGGATGGGGTAATGAGGTGGAGCTGCAGCAAGCACTAAGCATATATGGTGGATAACATACGCAAATAAGAGCGAGAAGAGAAGCAACGGAACGGTCGTCAACTAGTAATGATCAAGAAGTGATCCTGAACTCCTACTTACGTCAAACATAACCCAAAAGCCGTGTTCTCTTCCCAGACTCCGCTGAAAAGAGACCATCACGGCTACACACGCGGTTGATGCGTTTTAATTAAGTCGAGTGTCAAGTTCTCTACAACCGGGTATTAACAAATTCCATCTGCCACATAACCGCGGGCACGGCTTTCGAAAGATAATACCCTGCAGGGGTGTCCCAACTTAGCCCATTATAAGCTCTCACGGTCAACGAAGGATATTCCTTCTCCCGGGAAGACCCGATCAGTCTCGGAATCCCGGTTACAAGACATTTCGACGATGGTAAAACAAAACCAGCAAAGCCGCCCGATGTGTCGACAATCCCGATAGGAGTCGCACGTATCTCGTTCTCAGGACACACCGGATAAGCGAAGCGTACAGATACCAATGTAACCCAAGTTGCCATGGGATGGTCCCGCACGGTGCTCTAGTTTGGACCAACACTTAGACAAGCACTGGCCCCGGGGGGTAAAATAAAGATGACCCTCGGGATGCGTGACTCCCAAGGGAAAAAAGGCTAGGTGAGGCAAATGTAAAACCAAGGTTGGGCCTTGCTGGAAGAGTTTTATTCAAAGCGAACTGTCAAGGGGGTCCCATAAATCACCCAACCGCGTAAGGGACGCAAAATCAAGGAACATAACACCGGTATGACGGAAACTAGGGCGGAAAGAGTGGAACAAAACGCCTGGCATAAGGCCGAGCCTTCCACCCTTTACCAAGTATATAGATGCATTAATTAAATAAGAGATATTGTGATATCCCAACATAAACATAAACCAACATGGAGCAATCTTCACCTGCAACTAGCAACGCTATAAGAGGGGCTGAGCAAAAATGGTAACATAGCCAAACCACGGTTTGCTAGGAAGGGTGACAAAGGTTAGAGGTTCATGGCAATTTGGGAGGCTTGAAGAGCAAGTGATAGGTAGCGCGGCATAGCAATAGAGCGAAACAACTAGCAAGCAAAGATAGAAATGATTTCGAGGGTATGGTCATCTTGCCTGAAATCCCGCTAGGAAGAAGAACGAGTCCATGAAGTAGACGAACCAACGTAATCGAATGAATCCTCACAACTCCGGAACGAAACCGAAGCTAACGAGAGAAGCAACCCGGAAAGAAACAAAACAACATAGTAAACAACCACCACATACACACGGCATGATGCACAAACAAGTATGATGCATGTTCGATTTAATGAGGCATGGCATGGCAAAATGCAACAAACAATACTACAAATTAAGTGGAGCTCAATATGCAACGAGTTGCATATTGACAAAACACCACATCAATTATTTAGTTCGCTCTTATTTAAGCTACTCAACAATATTAAATGTTATTAAACATGGCAAGAGGTGAAACATAAATCAACTAACTATTTAGGCAAGTTTAAATGAGGCCGGAACAACAAACAACAATTCCGGAAAATCCCCATATGCATATTTTGAATTTGCTACTGTTCTGCCCTAAACACAATTTTAATGTTGTTAAACAGCAAAATAAAATGTACCATGCTAAACTAGGCATTTTTCCAGACAATTTACATATATAGTTTATTTAAAATGGAGCTACGGTTAAATAGTTATGAAATAAATCATTTTAACATGGCATTTATGCAAATTAAACGCAAGCAGCATTTTAAACATTTTAAACAAGGATGTAAGCAGAAAATTATGAAACTAGATGAAATTCTAAGCATTTTACATATATGAAGTTTTTTTAATCCGATGCACGGTTAATGAGTTATTATATGCATGAAGACTAGGGACTTTTCTGTAAAACTGTAAAACCTGGGATAAATAGCAAAAATCACAGACAGGAAAAAAAACTACACTAGACCGAAACTGACTGGCCCAACAGAAGGAAAAAAATAGAGGCGGGGCGCTGGGGTGTAGCCTCACCCAGTGGGCCTTGACCCGGTCGATGCAGAGGCTGGAGGAGGCCGGTTCCTGGGCAGGCTAGGCGCACAGCTGGACCGAGCGAGATGGGGAGGCGCGAGTCAACGCAGGGCGGCGCGCTCGTCCTCGAAGCAGAGGAAGAAGGGGCGCGACAGCAGGTCGAGGCAGGGGAGGCCGGCGATGAGGGCTTTGGCGGAGGCAGCGGCGAGGAGAAGGACTCCGGCAAGGGTGAAGCTCCTCCCGTGGATGCATCAGAGAGAGAGGGAGACGTGTGAGAGATAGAAGGTGAAGGGGAAGGAAGAAACAGGGGTACCGACGCGGCTTGGCTCACCGGAGCATCGCCATAGGCGTGCGGGCACGGCGGCGCTGCCGGAGGAGATGCAGGCGACGGGGAGGGGCTGGACGAGGAGGAGGGTGCGGCCTCAGACGCTCGCGGGCACAGGGGCGCGTGAAGCAGTTCCTACTGGAGCTCGACGTCGAGGTTGCCGGGGCGGACGGCGCTGGTGTCGGAGACGAGCGGGACGAGGGCCTTGCTGGAGGAGGGCGCCGGTGGCGGAGAAGCTCCAGGGCGGCGGCTTGGCGTTTGATTTGGAGCAGGGAAGCAGAGGCGGGGCGAGGGACTTGGCGCAGCGACGTGAAGATGGAGGTCGTCGGCGGCACTTGGCGGCGGGGACGGCTGGAGGCGTTCAATGCGCGCGGTCGTGCGAGCACGGGAGATGCAGAACCTTGCACCGGCGACCATGGCAGCAGGGGCGAGCCCCATACGTTTCCTGGTAGAGGAGAAAACAAACGAGGGAGAGAGTTTAGAGGAGGTAGGAGAGGAAAACAGGGGAGAGGAAAAGGAGGCCGGCGGCGACTCATCTGCTGGGTCCGGTGCTCCGGCTAGCGGCGACTGAAGGTCGAAGAGGAGCTCCTCTCTTTGGGTTCGGGCGAGGCAAGGAGGAGGGATCGCTCGGGTAGGAGATGGCCAGGGATCGAGTGGAGGTGCGGGAAGGTGGATTTGGATTGGGGCGAGTGGGGTGGATGGATTGGATCGGGGATCCCGAGGAAGGGGGAGACCAGGTGGAGCTAGTGGCGGAGAGGAGAATGGATGGGACATCTCCCTAGAAATTAGGGTTCGGTCTGATTATATAGGCAGGGACTGGGTAGGGCTAATCTGGTCCGTCCAATTATAATCAGGCGGTCGTAAATAAATAGGTTAGGTAGCCCGAATAATAAAACGGAGATGTTTTATAGATGTTAGGGGATGATCCGGACCCATCGGTAACAACAATCCGGGTCGGGTTCGGGACAATTTTCGGACGCGCGGGAGGGGTGGTCTGAGAGGGGTCGACAAAGACAAAGTGTCTGACAAAAGGCCCCGGAGAAAACAAGAGAGAAAACAAGGAGCAACGTTGCAAGTGTGGTTGGTCTCGAAACGGACAACGATAGCAAGGGGGGACGCGGCAACTATGAGCGGATGCAGGTTTTAAAAACAATGACGGCAACGAGGTGCCGATGCAATGCGGATGATGCCATGATGAAATGCAACAAACAAATAAATACACACAACGACAACGAAGAACATTGAAGGCTTCTGGAGCATCGGTCTCGGGGCGTTACAAAAATCCTTCATTGCCATGTTAAAAAATAATTCACAAATAATCATTTTCTTCCCTAAAAGGCACTTTGTGAAGGAAGTGCTAATTATCTTTGCTTGTTTGATTATCATTGCCTCATCCCAAAATTCAACTCAATTTGCCTAGTAAATGTTTTTCACCTAATTTCCAAAGTTTCTGACGAGAAAGGAACTTTGTGAAAGAGGTACAAGTTAGGTATATCCAAATGAGTTGAAATTTTGACGACCTCTATATGATCAAATCATAGGTCTCTTTCCAATTTGAGCTCGTGTCATCCCTCTATGTGAGCTCAGCATCAAATCTTGGTTTCTGGTCAAATTTTCACATTGTGAAGCAACTATATTTTATATTGCTTCATTATTGCTGAAATTTTACTAGGACATGCTCGTTCTCATACAAACCCTCTCCACAAAGTTTTGGCTCATTTCATCTATCCATTTTACCTCAGCAATTTTTCCAAGATTCTGTGCAGATTGGAGCTTTGTGAAGCAAGTACCATTTTGATGTATCCAAATGGTATGAAACTTTTAGAGAGTCTCCATATGCTCAAATTACTCCTCACCTCCAAATTTCAGCTCAATCCAACACTCCATGTGAGTGCCCCTTCATGATCTTGATTCTGGACCAGTTTGGGCAGTTGTGAAGCAACTACGTTAAAACTTGGTTCAAATCATCTCATAATTCACAAGATTGTAGTCCTTCCTACTCTAAACCTCCCAGACATCTAGTTTGGCTCTTAGCTTTTCTATATTGATCAAAGTGATGCAGTCAAGTTTGCTACAACAAACTTCCGGTGACCCCTCCCATCTAACCACAATGTTTTTCTTCGATCCATCATCTCTGATATAACCCATCTTGGAGAGACATTACACTAGACATGATTTGGCTAACCAGAGTGCACCGCATGCGCCTGTTCACGAGGTGACCACGTGGCCGGCATGCCTGAGCTCGCGCTCTGGCGAGTGGAGCCCTCGTCCTCGTCTGTTCCTTTATGTTCTTGAGCCCTCTCCTTGTCCGGGAGCCTCCCCGTGATCATGCGGTCACCCCTCTGGCTTGGCCCCATCCTATCTCATCATTGTCATGCGCCGGCAGCCGTGTTCGTGACCTGACCGTCTCTGTCACTGCTGTGTCTCGTCAACCACGTTGCCCAGAGCCTTCCCGAGCCCTCCCCGAGCCTATAAGTAGGTGCCCCGAGTCCCTCCGTGCTACCTCTTGAGCTTGCGTTGGTTTTTTCCTTGAAGAGGAAAGGGTGATGTAACAAAGTAGCATAAGTATTTCCCTTAGTTTTGAGAACCAAAGTATCAATCCAGTAGGAGACAACGCAACAAGCCACCGAATACCTGCACAAACAAAAACCAACTTGCAACCAACACGACAATGGGGTTGTCAATCCCTTCACGGTTATTCGCAAAGTGAGATCTGTTAGAGATGGATAAACGATAAAGTAATATTTTTGGTATTTTTGGTTTATGGAATGAAAAGTAAAATATTGCAAAAGAAAGTAAATAGGAAACTAGAATTGTAGATCGGAAACTTATATGATGGAAAATAGACCCGGGGGGCATAGGTTTCACTAGAGGCTTCTCTCAAGATAGAAAATATTACGGTGGTTGAACAAATTACTGCCGAGCAATTGGTAGAAAAGCGCAAAGTTATGACGATATCTAAGGCAATGATCATGAATATAGGAATCACGTCCATGTCAGGTAGACCAAAATGATTCTACATATACTACTATTACTCCACACATCGACCACTATCCAGCATGCATCTAGAGTATTAAGTTCATAAAGAACGGATTAACGCCTTAAGCAAGATGACATGAGTAGCGGGATTAACTCAAACAATATGATGAAAACCCCATCTTGTTATCCTCGATGGCAACAATACAATACGTGCCTTGCTGCCCCTACTGTCACTGGGAAATGACACCGCAAGATTGAACCCAAAGCTAAGCACTTCTCCCATTGCAAGAAAAACCAAACTAGTTGGCCAAACCAAATCGATAGTTCGAAGAGACTTGCAAAGATATCAAATCATGCATATAAGAATTCAGAGGAGATTCAAATAATATTCATGGATAAGTTGATCATAAATCCACAATTCACCGGATCTCGGCAAACACACCACAGAAGAATATTACATCGAATAGATCTCCAAGAACATCGAGGAGAACTTTGTATTGAGAATCAAAGAGAGAGAAGAAGCCATCTAGCTACTAGCTATGGACCCGTAGGTCTGAAGTAAACTACTCACGCTTCATCGGAGAGGCAATGGTATTGATGTAGAAGCCCTCCGTGATCGAAACCCCCTCCGGCAGGACGCCGGAAAAGGCCTTAAGATGGGATCTCACGGGTACAGAAGTTTGCGGCAGTGGAAAAGTGGTTTTGTGGCTCTCTTGGAAGTTCAAGGGGTATAAGAGTATATATAGGAGGAAGATCTAGGTCAGGAGGCCATCGAGGGGCCCACAAGGTTGGGGGTCGTGCCCTACCCCCCTGGGCGCGCCCTCCACCCTTGTGGCCGCCTCACAGCTCTTCTGACTTGCACTCCAAGTCTCTTGGGTGTCTTCTGGTCCAAGAAAAATCATCGCAAATGTTTTATTCCGTTTGGACTCCGTTTGGTATTCCTTTTCTACGAAACTCTAAAACAAGGAAAAAAACAGAAACAGTTACTAGGCTCTAGGTTAATAGGTTCGTCCCAAAAATCATATAAAATAGCATATTAATGCATATAAACATCCAACACAGATAATATAATAGCATGGAACAATAAAAAAAATTATAGATACATTGGAGACGTATCAAGTATCCCCATGCTTAGTTCCTGCTCGTCCTCGAGTAGGTAAATGATAAAAACAGAATTTTTGATGTGGAATGCTACCTAACATATTTATCCATGTAATTCTCTTTATTGTGGCATGAATGTTCAGATCCGTAAGATTCAAAACGAAAGTTTAATATTGACATAAAAACAATAATACTTCAAGATACTAACAAAATAATTATGTCTTCTCAAAATAACATGGCCAAAGAAAGCTTATCCCTACAAAATCATATAGTCTGGCTATGCTCCATCTTCATCACACAAAATATTCAAATCATGCACAACCCCGATGACAAGCCAAGCAATTGTTTCATACTTTTGACGTTCTCAAACTTTTTCAACTTTCATGCAATACATGAGCGTCAGCCATGGACATACCACTATAGGTGGAATAGACAGTGGTTGTGGAGAAGACAAAAAGAAGGAAATAGTCTCACATCAACTAGGCGTATCAACGGGCTATGGAGATGCCCATTAATAGATATCAATGTGAGTGAGTAGGGATTGCCATGCAACAGATGCACTAGTGCTATAAGTTTATGAAAGCTCAAAAAGAAAACTAAGTGGGTGTGCATCCAACTCGCTTGCTCACGAAGACCTAGGGCATTTTGACGAAGCCCATCATTGGAATATACAAGCCAAGTTCTATAATGAAAAATACCCACTAGTATATGAAAGTGATATCATAGGAGACTCTCTATCATGAAGATCATGGTGCTATACTTTGAAGCGCAAGTGTTGTATAAAGGATAGTAACATTGTCCCTTCTCTCATTTTTTGGCCTCTTTTGTTTTTTTATTTTTCGTCCGGAGTCTCATCCCGACTTGTGGGGGAATCAAACTTCTCATGGTATTTAATGCATTCTATATGAAAGTTTTTATTATATCCATCTTGGATGTCTATCATACTAGGACTAATTTTATAACCAAAGAAAATTACCATGCTGTTCTAAAGACTCTCAAAATAATATAAGTGAAGTACAAGAGTTCATCAATTTCTATAAAATAAAATCACCGCCGTGCTTTGAAAAGATATAAGTGAAGTACTAGAGCAAAATTGCCTAGCTCAAAAGATATAAGTGAAGCACATAGAGTATTATAATAAATCACGATTCATGCATGTCTCTCCCAAAAGGTGTGTACAACAAGGATGATTGTGGAAAACTAAAAAGAAAGACTCAAATCATACAAGACGCTCCAAGCAAAACACATATCATGTGGTGAATAAAAATATAGCCTCAAGTAAAGTTACCAATAGACGAAGACAAAAGAGGGGATGCCTTCCTGGGGCATCCCCAAGCTTAGGCTTTTTGACATCCTTGAGTATTACCTTGGGTTGCCTTGGGCATCCCCAAGCTTAGGCTCTTGCCACTCCTTATTACATGTAACATCCCAAATTTTCAATTTGGTATGTTATACATAGATCATCATTGCATATCATATTTTATTGCATTTTGACAAATCCTCGATGAATCCTAAGCAACTCAAGGACCCTCGGAGAGAGTTGGAGATTTTCTCGAATTTTCATATTTGACTTTCATCAAATAATAAAACGAGGATTTTGGTTTTAATTATTTTCTCTCCGGAAAAATATTTCATTTAAAAATAAACGAGAGGAGAAAATATGACTTCTCCAAAACAATTGAAATATTGGAGGAAAAGTGTTAAAATCATTTATTGGAATTTATTCGGATTTTATTTGCAATTTTAATTGCATTAAAAAAATATTGCATGTTTTCAAAAATTTATTTTGTGTCAAAACAATGTTCACCCTGTTCTAAATATTCTAACTAGACGGGGAAAATTTGTTTTATCTTTTTTGGATTTTTATTTATTTTTCTACGAATTTTTTTCGGCGGAACATTTAAAAAAAACCGCGCCGCGCCCGACCGGGCCGAGGCCCAGCCGAGCCGCCGGCCCATCCCACGCGTCTCCCCCGCGCGTACGCCGCCGCCGCCGCCGCCGTGTCCGGCTCGGACTCCGCCGGAGCCGCTGCCTTGCCCCCTCCTCCAAGCCGCCGCAACCCCCCTCCATAAATAGCCCCGCCGCCGCCCCCTCCCTCTCACCCCGCCGCCCGCCGCCGCCGCCTCGCTCGCCGCCCGCCGCCGCGCCCCGCCGCACCCCGCCGGAGCCCCGTCCCGACGAGGTATCTTCCGATGCCGGTTGCCGATTTTGTTAAAAAAAACCGTTCGTTTAAAAAAAACCTAGATCGGTTTTTTTCGGTTTTGTTATTTTGCGAGCGTTCACCGACTCGTTCGTTTTAACGAACGCGTTCGTCGGGTTTTCTCTGTTAACGAACGTCCGTTCTTTAATCGTTCGTCCGTTTTTCTTTTTCGTCGGATTTTTCCGCGATTATCTCAGATCTCGATTTCTGATCGAATCTTCGTTTCTGTTTAATTTTTCACTCGTTTATCGGAATCAGGCGATTCAAGCGCCTAGAGTTTCGTCTCGAAATTCTCTTTCCGTTTAACCTACTCAAACAAGTTTTTGCTACTGTAAAATTTGACCTAGATCCAGATTAGTAAATGAAGCTTGTTTCTTTCGCAGTTTGACTTTCGTTGCTTCGTTCGAGTTGACTCTTTTTGCAAACCGGAGTTCTTAAGTTGAACTTTCTGGTTGGATCTTGATTCGAGTTTTACCTGTGCATTAGATGAGTACTGATTGTTTTCTTGTTTGTTTGCGATAGAGTACCCGGAGTGTGCCGCTTGTTACTTCGAATCGCTAGGTTTCGCAGATCATCAGCAAGGCAAGTAACACTTTGATCATATACTTTCCATACCCAGTTTTATTGCATTAGATCTATTTTCCTCAAACATTGCATGATTAGGATCTAATTAAATTGTGGGATTGGTAAGTAGTTGAGGTAGTACCTATTGCCTGTTCTCTTATCAAACCCTTGGGAGTTACTTCTACGTTGCTATTATATTGCCATGCTATGCTCGTAGACGTGGATTGGGTTTGAGAGATATTCATGACAGATGTGAGATTGTTAATAATGGTTTACCTAAGGTGGCAACTAAAACTCACATCTGGGTGGATTGAGGCACCTAGAGAATCCAGTGTTTTCTGTTTGTATAAGGACCGCCACCCAGGCTCAAAGGGATCATAAGATTATTCATGCTAGAAACTTCCGTGTGCAGCCACAAGCTATTATGGGCTCTAGCATAGTTGAGTAGGTTACATGATCTCTTGAAGAGGTAGGCTAGCAGATGTAGGGGAAAGTAGGTGTACCGGTCCACCCAGAGTAAAGAGTGATTGTTCCTGAAAGACTGTGTCTCGGTCATCCGTTTCTCAAACGTCATGCAGTGCGAGAATCAAGCGGAGGCGATCGAGTCTTGTGGGGAAAAGTGCACAAACCTCTGCAGAGTGTACAAACTAATCATGGTTAGCCGTGTCCCCGGTTATGGACAATTTGAGTATCTAGTACCTGGATTATCATTTGAATCTCATCACCATGTTACTTTTAATTAATTTTGCTGGGTTAATGATGATTCTTAATTGGGATTGAGATGCTGTCAACCATCTCAATGTTTCACAACCACCATGATAGTTAAATAAAATTTATTCCTTTGAAGTAGGGAAAAATTGGCTTTTCGCAAAAACTTTAACCATAGAGCTTTCCACCAGCCATATATGCATGTAGAATTAGCCTTATTATTGTTCATTATTCTCTATGTGTTACATTGCCAGCATATTCCACGTGCTGACCCGTTTTCGGGCTGCAACATTTCATGTTGCAGACTTTTCAGACGACGGGTAAGGTGCTTTAGGTCGTGGTCTTATACTCAGTGATGCCGCTGGAGTTGATGGACTCACTTATCTTCCAAGTCTTCCGCTGTTATCGTATTTAGATGGCCTTAAGCCATATTTATCATACTTAATCTCTTTGGAGATATTCGATGTAATAAGTGTGTGATTGCTACTCTGTTATAAATCCTCCATTTGTACTGTGCGTGTCAGCATTACTGATCCAGGGATGACACTGGTGCACAGCAGCACAGACCATTTGAGGTCTGGTCGCTACAAAGGTGGTATCAGAGCACACACTGACTGTAGGACACGACCACTAAGCTTAAGCCCTAGAACATTTCTCTCTTCTCATTCTGACCCCTATCCTTTTTCTACTCTTTTAGGAATGGCGGATGCAAGGAGCAAGTTCATGCAAACAGATGAAGACACGCCTTTTGGTCGACACCTGAAGGAAGTCACTAAGTATTTGAACATAGGAATACCAAGCATCACCGGAACCTACAACGCCACATTACCCGAAGAGGAGAGCTGGAAGATTCAAGTTCACATTCCAGGAAGGACGTTTGTGCCAGTTACTGAACCCATAAGATTGGTTTTCGAAGCACCAACCTAGAGTTTAGGGAAGAGCATGGCCGCTCACATCGCCATGGGACGCATTGGAGAAGTCTACCACCAGGAGCTTAAGGATACTATTTATCAGATTTGTGGACGCCGAGACGCGCAATGGGAGATGATCAGAACCAAGAAGGATGGATCAATCGCAGCTTTCATCCAGGAGCAGAACCAGCATATTCGTCGCCAGGAGAACCAGATGTGCACGGACAAGGAAGAACTGAAGAAGGCATTGACGAAGATCAAGGAGCTGGAGGAAGAACTCAAGGCTACACGCAAGGATTGTATGGAGGAAATCATCGCACTAGTAGGGAAGAATGACGACCTGGAGAAGAAGATTGGAGTATTCATGGGAAATCCAGTGCCAAAAGCAAAGGATGACGAATGCACTTGCCCGGATAACTACATCATCATCGACGACACTGACTCGGAACCAAGTGAACATGACTTTGTTGACGAAGCTGGAGCAGACATCATGGAGTCTTCAACTGATCAGAATTTCTAGTAGACTACCATATCAGTAGTAGTTTCCCCCATTTAATAGTATAGTTCAAGCACTTTGTAACGCTAGTTAGATCGATTGTTATGCCTTGTTTGAATTGATTGAGTGATATTGATTGTATTTGTCTCATGAGCATATGGGTAGTGTTTTCCCTCTAGACCTCATTCTATTCTAAACTCTCATCTTTTCTAACCTATCAGATGCCTCCGAGACGAGACACCGGATTTGTTTTCCCACCAGAGATCACCCAGTTGATTCAGCAACAGAATGCCCTGATGCAAGTGTTAGTGCAGAACCAAGGCAACAACAACAACAACAACAACAACAACAACAACAACAACAACAACAACCCACCGCCACCACCACCCGTTGATCACTTAGCCCGTTTCTTAAGGCTAAACCCGCCGGTGTTTTCCAGTAGCACCGAGCCGATTGTTGCAGATGATTGGCTCTGCAATGTTGGAAGGGAGTTGACCACTGCGGGATGCACAGATGCGGAAAGAGTGCGTTTTGCCGCACATCAGCTTGATGGACCCGCAGCATCATGGTGGGAGAATTATACAGCCACGCACCCTATTGACACTGTCACATGGGACCAGTTTTAGCAAGCTTTCCGTACAGCTCATGTTTCAGCAGGAGCTATGGCTATGGAGAAGCGCGAGTTTCGCAACCTACGCCAAGGAGGACGCACCGTGGCCAGTATGTGGAGGAATTCAGTAAATTAGCACGTTATGCACCAGATGACGTTGCTACAGATGCTGCCAAGCAGGAGAAATTTTTGGAAGGACTGAATGATGAACTGAGTATGCAGTTGATGGTAGCAACCTTCAACAACTACCAGGAGTTGGTAGATAGAGCTCTCATGATTGAAGGGAAGCAACAGCAGATTGAAAACCGTAAGAGGAAGTATGGACAAGGGAAGTAAAATTCTGGAGCTCAGCAGAAGCCACGATTTGCCCCGAAACCGGGAGGACAGTTTCAGCATACCCATGGAGGAGGTAGTTCGCACAACCATAATGGCTCCAAGAATGGTAATGGGAATGGAGGAAGCAACGGACAGAACCGCACCAACCCATCTACCCCAGCCAAGAGGGACCTAAGTCATGTTACTTGTTTCAAGTGCCAGAAGACTGGACATTATGCAACTGATTGTCCTGAAGCCCAAAATGGAAATGGCAATGGAAGCTTTGGGAAGAAGCCGAACCCGTTCAACAAAGGACACGTGAACCGCGTGAGCGTGGAGGAGGTTGAAGCTCAGCCTGATGCAGTAATAGGTAAGTTTTTGGTTAAGTCATTTACTGCAACCGCCGGCCCATCCAGCGCGTCTCCCCCGCGCGTACGCCGCCGCCGTGTCCGGCTCGAACTCCGCCCGAGCCGCTGCCTTACCCCCTCCTCCAAGCCGCCGCCACCCCCCCCTTCCATAAATAGCCCCGTCGCCGCCCCCTCCCTCTCACCCCGCCGCCGCCCCGCACCCGCAGCCCGCCGCCCGCCGCCGCCGCCGCGCAGTCGCGCCGCGCCCCGCCGCCCCTCGCCGGACCCCCGCCGGAGCCCGCCGACCCCGCCGGAGCCCCGTCCCGACGAGGTATCTTCCGATGCCGGTTGCCGGTTTTGTTAAAAAAAACGTTCGTTTAAAAAAAACCCTAGATCGGTTTTTTTTCGGTTTTGTTATTTTGCGAGCGTTCACCGACTCGTTCGTTTTAACGAACGCGTTCGTCGGATTTTCTCTGTTAACGAACGTCCGTTCTTTAACCGTTCGTCCATTTTTCTTTTTCGTCGGATTTTTCCGCGATTATCTCAGATCTCGATTTCTGATCGAATCTTCGTTTCTGTTTAACTTTTCGCTCGTTTATCGGAATCAGGCGATTCAAGCGCCTAGAGTTTCGTCTCGAAATTCTCTTTCCGTTTAACCTACTCAAACGAGTTTTTTGCTATTGTAAAATTTGACCTAGATCCAGATTAGTAAACGAAGCTTGTTTCTTTCGCAATTTGACTTTCGTTGCTTCGTTCGAGTTGACTCTTTTTGCAAACCGGAGTTCTTAAGTTGAACTTTCTGGTTGGATCTTCATTCGAGTTTTACCTGTGCATTAGATGAGTACTGATTGTTTGCTTGTTTGTTTGCGATAGAGTACCCGGAGTGTGCCGCTTGTTACTTCGAATCGCTAGGTTTCGCGGATCATCAGCAAGGCAAGTAACACTTTGATCATATACTTTCCATACCCAGTTTTATTGCATTAGATCTATTTTCCTCAAACATTGCATGATTAGGATCTAATTAAATTGTGGTTTTGGGAAGTAGTTGAGGTAGTACCTATTGCCTGTTCTCTTATCAAACCCTTGGGAGTTACTTCTACGTTGCTATTATATTGCCATGCTATGCTCGTAGACGTGGATTGGGTTTGAGAGATATTCATGACAGATGTGAGATTGTTAATAATGGTTTACCTAAGGTGGCAACTAAAACTCACATCTGGGTGGACTGAGGCACCTAGAGAATCCAGTGTTGTCTGTTTGTATAAGGACCGCCACCCAGGCTCAAAGGGATCATAAGATTATTCATGCTAGAAACTTCCGTGTGCAGCCACAAGCTATTATGGGCTCTAGCATAGTTGAGTAGGTTACATGATCTCTTGAAGAGGTGGGCTAGCAGATGTAGGGGAAAGTAGGTGTACCGGTCCACCCGGAGTAAAGAGTGATTGTTCCTGAAAGACTGTGTCTCGGTCATCCGTTTCTCAAACGTCATGCAGTGCGAGAATCAAGCGGAGGCGATCGAGTCTTGTGGGGAAAAGTGCACAAACCTCTGCAGAGTGTACAAACTAATCATGGTTAGCCGTGTCCCCGGTTATGGACAATTTGAGTATCTAGTACCTGGATTATCATTTGAATCTCATCACCATGTTACTTTTAATTAATTTTGCTGGGTTAATGATGATTCTTAATTGGGATTGAGATGCTGTCAACCATCTCAATGTTTCACAACCACCATGATAGTTAAATAAAATTTATTCCTTTGAAGTAGGGAAAAATTGGCTTTTCGCAAAAACTTTAACCATAGAGCTTTCCACCAGCCATATATGCATGTAGAATTAGCCTTATTATTGTTCATTATTCTCTATGTGTTACATTGCCAGCATATTCCATGTGCTGACCCGTTTTCGGGCTGCAACGTTTCATGTTGCAGACTTTTCAGACGACGAGTAAGGTGCTTTAGGTCGTGGTCTTATACTCAGTGATGCCGCCGGAGTTGATGGACTCACTTATCTTCCAAGTCTTCCGCTGTTATCGTATTTAGATGGCCTTAAGCCATATTTATCATACTTAATCTCTTTGGAGATATTCGATGTAATAAGTGTGTGATTGCTACTCTGTTATAAATCCTCCATTTGTACTGTGCGTGTCAGCATTACTGATCCAGGGATGACACTGGTGCACAGCAGCACAGACCATTTGAGGTCTGGTCGCTACATTACATAGTCCATCAAATCCTTACCCAAAACTTGAAAACTTCACAACACAAAACTCCAACAGAAAATCTCGTAATCTCCGTTAGTATAAGAAAATAAATCACCACTTTTGGTACTGTTGTGAACTCATTCTTTATTTATATTGGTGTAATATCTACTTTATTCCAACTTTTCCATGGTTCATACCCCCCGATACTAGCCATAGATGCATCAAAATAAGCAAACAACACGCGAAAAACAGAATCTGTCAAAAACAGAACAGTCTGTAGCAATCTGGATATTTCGAACACTTCTGTAACTCTAAAAATCCGGAGAAAACAGGACGCCCTAGATAATTTTTCTATTAATCTTCTGCAAAAGGAATCAACTAAAAATCAATCTCCAACTAAAAATTAGAATAGTTTTCATGAATGCAAAAGTTTCTGTTTTTCAGCAAGATCAAATTAACTATCACCGTAGGTTATCCCATAGGTATTACTAGGCACAAACACTAATTAAAACACAAAAACACATCTAAACAGAGGCTAGATGAAATGTTTATTGCTAAACAGGCATAAAAACACGAATAGATCTAAGTATTGTCATCTTTGGCATGCAATCAATAATTAGCTCTCATAATAGATTCATAAGGCAATTTAATTTTATTTCTAGTGAAGTGTTCCATGCATTTCGTTAACGGAAATTGAAATCTAATGTTTCCTTCTTTCATGTCAATATTTGCACCAATCGTTCTAAGGAAAGGTCTACAAAGAATAATAGGACATGTAAAATTGCAATATATATCAAGAACAATGAAATCTACGGGTACATAATTCCTATTTGCAACAATAAGAACATCATTAATTCTTCCCATAGGTTTCTTAATAGTGGAATCCGCAAGATGTAAATTTAAAGAACAATCATCAAATTCACGGAAACCTAACACATCACATAAAGTTTTTGGAATCTTGGAAACACTAGCACCCAAATCACACAAAGAATAGCATTCATAATATTTAATTTTAATCTTAATAGTAGGTTCCCACTCATCATAAAGTTTTCTAGGGATAGAAACTTCCAATTCAAGCTTTTCTTCAAAAGATTGCATCATAGCATCAACGATATGTTTAGTAAAAGCTTTGTTTTGATTATAAGCATGAGGAGAATTCAATATGGATTGCAACAAGGAAATACAATCAATTAAAGAACAATTATCATAATTAAATTCCTTGAAATCCAAAAGAGTGGGTTCATTGCTAGTTAAAGTTTTGACCTCTCCAATCCCACTTTTATCAATTTTTGCATCAAGATCTAAAAACTCAGAATCATTGGGACGCCTTCTAACTAAAGTTGACTCATCTCCAGTCCCATCTTTATCAAGATTTACATTGGAAAACAAACATTCAATAGGAGTCACATCAATCACTTTAAGATCCTCATCATTATTTTCACGGAAACTAGAAGAACACGCTTTTATAAACAATCTTTCTTAGCACGCATCATAGCGGTTCTTTCTTTGCACTCATCAATGGAAATTCTCATGGCTTTGAGAGACTCATTGATATCATGCTTAGGTGTAATAGATCTAAATTTCAAAGAATCAACATCAAGATAAATTCTATCCACGTTCCTAGCCAAATCATCAATCTTAAGCAATTTTTCTTCAAGCAAAGCATTGAAATTCTTTTGCGAACCAAAACATTATTTAACACTATTCTCAAATTCAGAGGACATCTTATTATAATTTCCATAATAATTGTTGTAGGAATTACCATAATTATTAGAGATGTTTCTAGGAAACGACCTAGGATTAAAATTACCTCTATACGCGTTATTACCAAAATTGTTCCTACCAACAAAATTCACATCCATACATTCATTGTTGTTTTCAATAAAAGTAGAAAAAGGTATATCATTAGGATCAATAGGAGCACTCTTATTAGCAAACAATTTCATAAGCTCATCCATCTTTCCACTCGAAACATTTATTTCTTCAATTGCATGCACCTTTTTACTAGTGGAAGATCTTTCGGTGTGCCATTGAGAATAATTAACCATAATATTATCTAGGAGTTTAGTAGCTTCTCCTAAAGTAATTCCCATAAAAGTGCCTCCCACGGCCAAATCTAAAAGATTTCTTGAAGCAAAATTCAATCTGGCATAAAAATTTGTATAATCATCCACAAATTCAAACCATGAGTAGCGCAATTCTAATCATCCATTTCATCCTCTCCCAAGATTATGCAACATGTTCATGATCAAGTTGCTTAAAATTCATAATATCGTTCCTAAGGGAGATGATCTTAGTGTCGGGGGAAACGACACTTATGGGATCACGGGGAATCCCTTCTACGGTCGGCGGGCGCGGGGCTGTGGAAAGAGTGGGTTTAAGAGATCAACACGGGAGATTTATCCTGGTTCGGGCTGCAAGAGATGCGTAATACCCTACTCCTGCTGGCTTGTGTTTATCTAGTGTTCTTGGACTAGCTACAAAGCGTGGAGGGTCCAAAAAGTCTGAATCCTCTCTCTATACGCCGCGGGCCTCCTTTTGTAGTCAAAGGGGCTGCCACAGTGGCACACAGGAGGTTGAAAGTTGTATAGTAGTCGAGTTTATCTCTGGCATCGTAGGACAAAACGCATTAAATGCACTACTTAGGTGTCCTCTTACTTTATCCGGGACGACAGCGAGGCCCGTCCTGTCCATCGCCGCTTCGCCTTGCTTCGCCATGCGTCCAGGCCAACGAGGCATGCAGCGCCATGTAGGCTGGCAGGCTGCTGAGCTGGTGTGGTGGCAGGGTCTTCACGAAGATCTGCATGCCACCACGTAGGCGCCTGACTAGTTGGATTAGGAGCCACGTACGGCCACGTGGGTACCTGCTCAGTTGGTGGGTCGGCCGCTGAGCTGGGGCGGCGATGGGGCGGCGAGGCCTTGCCGCGGTCTTGCTGATACTCCCGGCAAGGGTCTTGCCGGGGCCTTGTGGCTGCCCTCGGCAAGAGTCTTGACGGGGCCTCGTGAGTATCTTCGGCAGGAGCCTTGCCGGGGCCTCGTGGGCATCCTCGGCAAGGGGCCCCACTGTCGTCTCGTCCTTTGGTTCCTACCTAGGCCTCGCGGGCCTTTTGTATTCACAAAGATCTGCATGCCACCATGGAGGCACCTCCTGAGCCTTGGTTCCAATGTGGTTGATGGCATCGGAACTCTCAGACTCAAGGGTGGCAGCCTTGTTGCTGTTGGGTAGGTTGCCCCGGCAAGGCTCTTGCCGAGGCTGTGAAGGCCGCCCCAGCAAGGGCCTTGCCGGTTGAGTTTCACCTCGCCCCTCCGCTCCTCGTGCTTCTGGTCTTGAGCATGGCTCTGGTGGTCTTGTGTCTTGGCTTCCTCTTCTGTCCCGCCAAGCGCGGCTGCGGGTGCGTGGCTGCGACTGCCCGCGCACAAGTAAAGGGGTGCAAAAAGGATCCCTACTTTTGTACACCGACAGGAGCCCCCAGGCCTGGGCCACATATAAGCGCATGCCATTATTGGGCCAGGCCCAGAATGGTGCGCGGGTGCGTGCGTGGCGGAGTTTTTACTGCAGTAACTCCCTCGCTCGTTGCGCTTCCCCACGACCCATGTTGAATGCGTGACGTGGGGGTCGTGCGTGGGGCGGTTGCTGCACGCGTGTGTCACATCATGGTAAAGAGGCGGCCCGCGCCTTCCGCATAAAAAGGAAAAACCGCAGGTGCGCTGCTCATTTACCCTCTGCGCCTTTTCCAATCTCGGAACCGCCGTTCCCCTCTTCTTCCTCAGGCGAAAGATTCGAAGCTCTCGCCTCTGCTCGCCGCTGCCGCGCCCCCATTGCTCTTGATTCTTCGCCCTCTTTCAGCTGCCATGGCGCCCAAAACCAGCAAGGGCAAGGGAGCGGCCAAGGACGCCGGGGAGAAGGAGGCGCCGAAGAGTGAGCTGGCAGTGCTTCGGATGTAGCATGCCTAATTCCCTTCGGCGGTCCACGCGGTCCACCTCAGGGACTACTTCAAGCCCCTGTGGGGGAGGGAGACGACGGGGCACCTTGCCACGCACATCATCCCTGCCGATTTTGCCAAGGTTGGCCCAAATCGGTATCCCTTCTTCGTCGATTACTTTTCTTGCGGGCTCTGCCCCCCTTTCTCTGATTTCTTCAACGACATCATGCACACCTACGGGTTCCACCTCCTCGACTTTACGCCGAATGCCGTGGCGTGCATGGCTCTCTTCGCCCATCTCTGCGAGGGCTTTGCCGGAGTGCTCCCTAGCACGGCGCTCTTCCGCCACTACTTCTATCCTTGCATCCAACCAGGGGATGCCATTTCTGGGAGCATCGCCTGGATCCCGAGGGCCCAAGAGAAGGGCACGTACCCGGAGGGTGCCCAGAAGAAGAGGTGGGAGGAGTGGCAGGGTCGGTGGCTCTGGATCAAGGAGGAGGATCCGCAGGAGTTCTGCCGAGTTCCTCAGAGCCCGCCGACCCACCGCAAGGACTGGAGCGACCTCGACGCCAACGACAAGAAGCTCTCGGTCACCACCACCAGGATCCATCGCCTCACCATGGCCGGGCTCACCCTCGAGATGATTGGGGCGGCTTTCATTCGTCGCCGAATCGCCCCGCTGCACAACAAGGGGAGGCTGGCCTGGGACTTCAGGAATGTGGCCGACGTCATGAGGCTCCGCCCTGGCCTGAAGCATAACTTCACGGTGCTGGGGCACGCCCATTTTTGCCAGAGGCTCTTCCAGCTCAATGTGGGCGATGACGGCTGGGCTGAGAGGACCAGCAGACCGCGAAGTCCGGCAAGGCCATCAAGGGGCCCCTGTTTGGGTTGCCGGCGGGAGTGGTCCCACTGAGCAACAACCCTCGCCGATCCGCTATCATCGCCATGATGTCGGAATTCAACGCACACGGCCTCGACCCGGCCTGGGTCGAGCCGCCAGCCGAGAAGGTGCAGGAGTTCTTCGATAACTTGTCGCAGAGCTATGTCCACGACGAGCCGGTGCTCATCCGCGACACCACCAAGGAGGAGTTGGACTACATCACCGCCAGGCCGGCGGAGCAGCGCTTGCCAAGGAAGCCGGCAGCGCCGGCGCCGTGGAGGATGAGGCCGACGCGGCCGCGGAGGAGAAGGAGCTCGACCAGTGGGCGGAGTCTGCCGGGGAGGCCAGCGGCACCGGCGCCGGGGCCCCCTTATTGAAGATGTGGGCGACGAGTCGCCCGAAGAGGAAGCTGAAGCGGATGACCCCCCCCCCCCACCCCGTCCGCGGGGAAGAAACGCGTCCTGCGGCAGGCCAGCTCCGGTGAGCCGGTCCGGCCCGGCAGGACCGCCAGCGGAAACCGGCTCAGGAGCAGCTCGTGCGCTAGACGAGGGCGATGAAGGCCGCGGCAGCGAAGAAGACGGTGAAGGCCGCGGTGGTGAATAGGACCGCGACTGCCTCCTCCTCGTCCAAGCAGCGCATGTCCCCATCTCCTCCCCCCTCCCTCGGACAGCACCCTGGAGGCCGAATTCGACCTTGGATCTTTGAGCCCGAAAAGGAAGAGGAAGCCAGCGGAGGGGAAGGTGGAGGACGGGTAAGTATTTCGCCCCTCCATCATCTCCTGGCTTTACGCCTATGTTATCCTCATTTGACTTGATGTTATCTTCACAGGGACACGGAGACGCTAGCCCAGAGGGTGGCGAAGAGGGCCAAGGCCTTGACGGTCGACAAGCCCCCGGCGGGTACTTCGCGTACGCCAGTGCTGGTGGAGAGCAGCCCGGACAGCAGCCCCCAACGTAGCCCCCGCTTCAGCCCCCAGCATGAGTTCATCACTCACTCCTTCATTGATGAGCATCGGGGTGTGAATTCTTGATGCTGACCTTGCCAGGTTTGCAGGAGGAGAACGGTAGCATGAGGAGCCGCCGAGGGCCACTCCCAACACGCCGCCCCCCTCGACTACGCCGCCCAGAGGGGCATCCCCGGCAAGGGCATCCACCATCGAGCCCGCGCATATGGAGGAGGAGGAGGAGGCGAGCTTGGGTGCCGGTGGTTCTGCCCCGGCAACGAATGCTGGCGGGGAGGGCACCACTTCTTCCCAGCCTGGTGTGGGTAAGTCATTTGCCTCCCGTCCCTGTTCTTTCTTCCTCTTTTCGAACCTTGACCTTGTCCCCGTCTCATTCCCCTTCTTGGTATCCAGATCCTTCCTCGGCGGACCGGGAGGATATTGACACCATCATCGAGGAGGTTGCCAGAGACGCCGAGGCTGAAGCCGGCAAGATTGCTGCCGAGGAGGCCGCCAAGACCGCCGCCGAAGAGGCCACCAAGGGGCCTGCCGGGGAGGCCGGCAAGGCCGCTGCCGAGGAGGCCGCCAAGGGGCCTGCCGAGGAGGGGGTGGTTGACGACCAACCTTCCTCCTCTACTGCCTCTGGCTCTGGCAAGTACTTGAGGATGGGCGACGACCTGTTCGTCCACCTCCTAGGAACGGCGAGCACCAGGGCACCAACCGAGGGGGAGGTGTTTGACGTTGAGGTCCTTGCCACTGCCGGGCTTCATGTTGTTGACGAGCCGAGTGCCAGCGGTGGCGGTTCCCAAGAGGAGCACCTCCTTCGGGCCATGAGCGCCAACTTCCAGAAGTTCCAGGTGCTCCATCGTGCCCGCCTGGACAAGGCAAAATCCAAGATGGCGGCTGCGGACAAGGCGGAGGCGGATCTCGAGGAGCACGTCGCTGAGACGCATGCCTGGTTCCACGGGGCTCACGATGAACTGAGGGCCACCCAGGGCGAGTTGGCTGAGCGTAAGCAGGAGCTCATCCTGAAGCAGGGTGACGTCGAGAAGGCCCAGGAGGCGGCGAAGGAACAGGCCGCCAAGGGCGAGGCCGCCCGGCACCAGCACCAGGCTCAGCTGAGCTCCCAGGAGGAGGACCTTGCCGCTCGTGAGGAGGCGCTTGCCGCCACACTCCGCGGCAAGGATGAGGAGGTTGAGAGGCTCGTCGCATAGCGGACCCAGGAGCTGGAGCAGAGGCACAAGGAGGCACTCAATGCTCAGGCCCTGGTCCATGCTGGCAAGGTGAAGGAGCTAGAGCTGGAGCGGGAGGAGCTGAAGAAGGTGGCCTTGGAGCTAACGAAGGAGAGGGACACGGCCAACCGTTCTTTGGCGGATGCCCAGGCCACAGTCTCCGACAAGGCCAAGCTGCTCTCCGAGGCCAACGACTCCATCAACGATCTGAAGTTGAAGCTGGATGGCCTGGAGGGGAAGCTTTCGGAGGCCGGGGCTCGGGAGGACACCTTGAACAAGGTCCTGGAGGACGAGAGGCAGCCGCGGAAGAATGATGCCGCCGAACATGAGGAAAACACGAAGGGTATAAACCGTTGCATCGACCGCCTCGTAGACGTCGCCGGCAGGATCACCACGAAGCTGGCCGCCATGGGGATGCCGAATGTCAGGTACACCCGTGAGCCGAACGTGAGCCCCAACGCCAACTGACTCTGTTCTTCGAGGGCGTCCTTGGAACCCTGGAGCAGTTCCGTGCCAACCGAGCGACCTCTCTAGCCAACGAGGCCTGGAAGCTTTGCCGAGGCGCCCTCACCAAGGTCCTCACGAAGGTGGCATACTGGAACCCCGACGTCGACTTCGCCGCCACGCTGGAGAGCTTGCCGGAGGGCGTGGACCTCGTGGCGCTCGAGGAGCGTATCGAGCCCATCATCGAGCGCGTCGACGGAGTCCGGGGGGTGGAGGGCCAACACCAAGACTAGGCGCCCCGTTTTTCTTTGCCGCTGCGAGTTCACAACCAAGACGATTTTATCTCAAGTTAGAACCGCAACAACAATTGATGTAATATAACTCTGCAATACTTTTTTTAAACGATGCATGCTATTTTCATGTTCGATCTTTCTTGGTATATTTATGCCCTATGCTTAGTTGGACAGGCTTGCCGGCGCGTAAACCCAAGCCGCGGCGCTTTGAGGACGGATCCTTAGCGGCCTGCCGGGTGTGCTTGCTGCCGGGCAACCCACCTTAACGCTCTCAGCGCGGCCGCTTGAACTGTTGAGCGGACTTGAAACAGGACAAGGGTGTTGCCAATAGCGGATAGGCCACCCTGCCGATCTCAACGCGGCCGCTCGAACTGTTGAGCGGACTGGAAACAGAACAAGGGCGTTGCCAATAGCAAGAGGGTCCCATCGCGTGCAGGTTTTCCATATAAAGAGCGAGACCTTTCGAGGAAAATAGCTTTATAAAAGAAAAGGGAATTACTCAAGGCTTTGCGCGACTTAGCTTTTTGTGGCCACGCAGATGATCGTTGCCGCCGCAGAGGGCACCAGAGTGCGGTTGATCGATGCCGCCTTCTCTTCTTGGGCCATCATGGCGAGGGAGTCGATAGGTTGGCTCTAGAACCAGATTTTCACAGCTTGCGCCCCCTACCTGGTGCGCCAAAGATGTCGGTGGAAACGACACCTATGGGATCATGGGGAATCCCTTCTATGGTCGGCGGGCGCGGGGCTGTGGAAAGAGCGGGTTTAAGAGATCAACACGGGAGATTTATCCTGGTTCGGGCTGCAAGAAATGCGTAATACCCTACTCCTGCTGGCTTGTGTTTATCTGGTGTTCTTGGACTATCTACAAAGCATGTAGGGTCAAAAAAGTCCGAATCCTCCGTCTGTACGCCACGGGCCTCCTTTTATAGTCAAAGGGGCTGCCACAGTGGCACACAGGAGGTGGAAAGTTGTACAGTAGTCGAGTTTATCTCTGGCATCATAGGACAAAATGCATTAAATGCGCTACTTAGGTGTCCTCTTACTTTATCAGGGACGGCAACGAGGCCCGTCCCGTCCGTCGCCGCTTCGCCTTGCTTCGCCACGCGTCCAGGCCAACAAGGCATGCAGCGCCATGTAGGCTGGCAGGCTGCTGAGTTGGTGTGGTGGCAGGGTCTTCACGAAGATCTGCATGCCACCACGTAGGCGCCTGACTAGTTGGATTAGGAGCCACGTACGGCGACGTGGGTACCTGCTCAGTTGGTGGGTCGGCCACTAAGCTGGGGAGGCGACGGGGCGACAAGGCCTTGCCACGGTCTTGCTGATACTCCCGGCAAGGGTCTTGCTGGGGCCTTGTGGGTGCCCTCGGCAAGAGTCTTGCCGGGGCCTGTGAGTATCTTCAGCAGGAGACTTGACAGGGCCTCGTGGGCATCCTCGGCAAGGGGCCCCGCTGTAGTCTCGTCCTTTGGTTCCTACCTAGGCCTCGCAGGCCTTTTGTCTTCACAAAGATCTGCATGCCACGATGGAGGCACCTCCCGAGCCTTGGTTCCAATGTGGTTGATGGCGTTGGAACTCTCAGACTCAAGGGTGGCAGCCTTGTAGGTGTTGGGTAGGTTGCCCCGGCAAGGCTCTTGCCGGGGCTGTGAAGGCCGCCCCGGCAAGGGCCTTACCGGGGGAGTTTCACCTCGCCCCTCCGCTCCTCATGCTTCTGGTCTTGAGCACGGCTCTGGTGGTCTTGTGTCTTAGCTTCCTCTTCTGTCCCGCCAAGTGCTGTTGCAGGTGCGTGGCTGCAACTGCCTGCGCACAAGTAAAGGGGTGCAAAAAGGACCCCTACTTTTGTACACCGACACTTAGCGGGAGGAAAATACTTGGAAATAAAAGCATCTTTACACTTGTTCCATGAATCAATACTATTTTTAGGCAAAGATGAAAACCAAGTTTTAGCGCGATCCCTAAGGAAGAACGGAAATAGCTTTAACTTAACAATATCATTATCCACATCTTTTTCTTTTGCATATCGCACAAATCAACGAAATTATTAAGATGGGATGCGACATCTTCATTGGGAAGGCTGGACAATTGATCTTTCATAAAAAGATTTGGCAAAGCAATATTAATTTCACAAGATTCCGCATTAGCATCGGGAGCAATCGGAGTACTAATAAAATCACTATTGTTGGTATTGGATAAGTCACACAATTTGGTATTATCTTGAGCCATCATGACAATGCAAGCAATCCAACACACGAGCACACAAAAAGCAAGCGAATAAGATGAACGAAAGAGGGGCGAAGAAAAGGTGAATCTTTTCAAAAATCGTTTTAGAAGTGGGGGAGAGGAAAACGAGAGGCGAATGGCAAATAATGTAATGCGAGGGACGAGAGTTTATGATGGGTACTTGGTATGACTTCGCTTCGCGTAGATCTCCCCGGCAACAGCGCCAGAAATCCTTCTTGCTACCTCTTGAGGTTGCATCGGTTATTCCCTTGAAGAGGAAAGGATGATGCAGCAAAGTAGCATCAGTATTTCCCTCGGTTTTGAGAACCAAGGTATCAATCCAGTAGGAGACAAAGCAACAACCCCCCGAATACCTGCACAAACAAACAACAACTTGCAACCAACGCGACAAAGGGGTTATATATCCCTTCATGGTTATTCGCAAAGTGAGATCTGATAGAGATGGATAAACGGTAAAGTAATATTTTTGGTATTTTTGGTTTATGGAACGGAAAGTAAAAGATTGCAAAAGAAAGTAAATAGGAAACTAAAATTGTAGATCGGAAACTTATATGATGGAAAATAGACCCGGGGGCCATAGGTTTCACTAGAGGCTTCTCTCAAGATAGAAAATACTACGATGGGTGAACAAATTACTGCCGAGCAATTGATAGAAAAGCGCAAAGTTATGACGATATCTAGGGCAATGATCATGAATATAGGCATCATGTCCATGTCAAGTAGACCGAAACAATTCTGCATCTACTACTATTACTCCACACATCGACCGCTATCCAGCATGCATCTAGAGTATTAAGTTCATAAAGAACGGAGTAACGCCTTAAGCAAGATGACATTATTTAGCGGGACTAACTCAAGCAATATGATGAAACCCCATCTTGTTATCCTCGATGGCAACAATACAATATGTGCCTTGCTGCCCCTACTGTCACTGGGAAAGGACACCGCAAGATTGAACCTAAAGCTAAGCACTTCTCCCATTGCAGGAAAAACCAATCTAGTTGGCCAAACCAAATCGATAGTTCGAAGAGACTTGCAAAGATATCAAATCATGCATATAAGAATACAGAGGAGATTCAAATAATATTCATAGATAAGCAGATCATAAATCCACAATTCATTGGATCTCAGCAAACTCTTCGCAAAAGAGTATTACATCGAATAGATCTCCAAGAACATCGAGGAGAACTTTGTATTGAGAATCAAAGAGAGAGAAGAAGCCATCTAGCTACTAGCTATGGACCCGTAGGTTTGAAGTAAACTACTCATGCTTCATCGGAGAGGCAATGGTGTTGATGTAGAAACCCTCCGTGATCGAATCCCCCTCCGGCAGGACACCGGAAAAGGCCCCAAGATGGGATCTCACGGGTACATAAGGTTGCGGCGGTGGAAAAGTGGTTTTGTGGCTCTCCTGGAAGTTTTTGGGGGTATAAGAGTATATATAGGAGGAAGATCTAGGTCAGGAGGCCACCGAGGGGCCCACAAGGTTGGGGGTGTGCCCTACCCCCCTCGGCGTGACCTCCACCCTTGTGGCCTCCTCGCGGCTCTTCTGACTTGCACTCCAAGTCTCCTAGGTGTCTTCTGGTCCAAGAAAAATCATCGCGAAAGTTTTATTACGTTTGGACTCCGTTTGGTATTCCTTTTCTGTGAAACTCTAAAACAAGGAAAAAACATAAACTGGCACTAGGCTCTAGGTTAATAGGTTAGTCCCAAAAACCATATAAAATAGCATATTAATGCATATAAAACATCCAAAACAGATAATATAATAGCATGGAACAATCAAAAATTATAGATACGTTGGAGACGTATCACTCCGCACCTCGCCGCTCTCTCCTCGACCCTCCAAGCTAACCGGAGCACCTCTCCCCCTCATCTGTCCGCCGCAGCCGCCGCCGACCTCTGCTCGAATCCAAGCTATCCAGTCCCCCTCACTCCTCTCCTCCACCAGAGACTCTAACCACCACCAGGAAGCCGCCCACACCCCCTCCTTCCCAGTCGAGATCGTTGTCGTGAGCCCCTCGCATACCGACGCCATCGTCCACCCTGCTCAAAGTCGTCATCGCTCCCATCCCTCCCGGCGTCCATCCTCTACACCGGCGGATGCGGCCCGGCCTCCCGATCATTTTGGTAGCTGGACCCCCACCGGAGATGGTCCGTGTCGCTGGGGGTCGTCGCTGAAGCACGCGTCCTCCTTTAGTGCTCGGGCCGGCGCGAGGTGGAAGAAGACGACCCAGCCACGGGCCCCACCTACCCCGCGCCCCCACCTGTCATCGGCTAAGGACGGGTCCTGGTAGATAACTGGAAACAGTTTTTGAAGAATGCACTTTCTGTTTCTAAAAACGTACTTTCGCTTAGTTCTCGGCTGAATATGTTTTCCATGCAGCGAAGGCGTATTTCTTCAAAAGGCGCTTTGTGTTTTCCAGCTAGGGGCTTGTTTGTGAAGATTTCTTTTATGGATTAGTCCCTAGCACTCAACCGACTATATCTCTAGGACCGTAACTCCGATTCATGTGATTCCAAAGCCCACGATCTTGTCTTGTCGAGCCCGTTCTGTTGGTGTCACATGCACTATGTTATAACATATTGAAAATGACCATTTTTCCATTGCCCTTATTTAGCCCCTTTGAGAGAGAAACGTTTTCGGCGAATCTTTCCGTGAGCTTCCCGCACTTCTCTCCGATGGATCCTTCACCCCCAGGCAAGTCACGACAGCCACTTGCATGATGGCCTTGAAGTAGCCATGGTTTTCTACTTGAATATTTAAATATTTTGTGCATGCTAATAATTGAATATTATGCCTGCTCTTGGATCCATGCTTATCTTTGTGCCATGATCCTTTGCATCTAGTCGGTTAAATGCTTACTTGGTAATATTATCATCATGTCTTTTATGGTAATTATTTTCCGATGCCAGTGATCATGCTAGGTTCATATGAAGTGTTATGGTTTGTTCATGCCCATCGCTATGCCCTGCTCCTGTGCATCTAGTTCATTGCTGTTGATGTTATGATCGTTATGCTTCACATCCAGGTTCATGTTGTTATCATGTTCGTATGCATCATTCTATTTTATTGTGACTCAGATCATCCTCATTCAAGTTAACAAGACTTTAATCAAACTTGAACACATGTTGGCTGAGTCATAGTGCCATCGAGTCGAGCTGACCAGTGCATCCACACTTGCCTTTATGGGGAGGCCTTAATGCGGCCTATTGTCATGCCTCTCGCTGGTTCCTTCAACTAGGTAAGGTTAGGTGTGCGCGCTGCCCTAGCCCGGTAGGCGGCAATAACCTTGTGTGCCCGAGTTTTATGGATCCATTGTCCCCATTTAGGACCATTTATGTTTTGCCACGACTGTGGCTCTTGGGTGTCACGAGCTGACATCGGGGCCACACATGACTTAGCCCAAAGCGGAGTTTGTCAGAGTGGCCGGGAGAGTGTCATGCAGTAGATCGATTTTGTCGGAACACCGTTGGTCCACCCGAATGGGAGCACGAGGCCTTGGGTTCCGTAGTGTGGGTACAGTGTGCTATCCTCTGCAGAGTGTATAATCTATCGATAGCCGCGCCCGCGGATATGGGCCCATTTCATAGTAGGTCACACTATGGGTCATCAGTAATAATAATCTGACTAATAATAACCCCGGTTCGATGATGAAAGAAGTTGGTTGATCTTTATGTGGTCATGAGGGGGTCATAGTGGTATCGTAGATGCCGAGGCTGGTTGATATTTCTGGTGTCACATGATAATCCCGGGTAAAGATCAAGCTCCTTGTGTTCATATGATCACTATGGTATTGTTAATACCAAGCTTGGTTGGTCCTGAGATGATCGTGTGATGCCCAAGTTGGTAAGTTGATACATGTGGTGGTTACGAGATAACCCCCGAACAGTGTAAGTTGAATCATGATAGTTTAATCATGTTGCATCCTAGTATCATCATGTTCACATCATGAGTAACATGTCATATGGTTCTAGTTGTGTGATATTCAACATGCTCATGTTCATGCCATGCTTATGTTGTTCTAGTGGTATCATGTTCATCCCTAAAGTTTAACCTGTAAATGCCATGTTGTTGTTTGTCTTGATTGCTTTTGGTTGATCTGAGCTTGCGAGTACATTCAAAGTACTCACCTGGCGTGGCATGCCAGTTTGCAGGTCATGCTGTGTTTGCTTGATTGCCAAGGATCCCAAGTTTTCGAGCTAGGATAAGCATTCCAGCCAGAGTCCCCGCGGAGTGGAGTCCATTGTTGTCGTCGTGTTCCGCTGCTGGAAGTTATTCCGTTGCTTCGAGTTGTTTTTATGTTAGCATAGAACAACCCAAGCAGGCGTAGTGTCACTGTGCCGATGTAATTCGTTGTGATATCGGAACCCTTGTATCCATATCATTTGTAATAAAGAGTTGATTTATTCTATACCAAGTAGTGTTGTATTCCAGAAGACTTGATCTCTGGGCTGGAATACGGGGTGTTCCGGTCTCTCTGAGCCGGGGTGCCACATAGCCTCACATGTGCTCAATCTCCATGATCCTAGGTACCTGCAGGGATGAAGATCACGGACAAGACAAGAGATACTTCACGAAACAATTTTATTTTACGTATACGAGACGTTGTGTCAAAGACTCCCATTGATCCCTTGACCAAATATCTGGGGCTGCAAGTCTCATGCCTCACCCCATACCTTATCGAATTACTCACACATGGAGATCTAATCGCGAGAAGAAATCATTGAAGAACACTTCTTGAGATTGATTGATTGTAATATGTCTCACAATGGATGCCTTGTGCGATGCACGATTACAAGTATGAACTAGATGAGAGAGGTTTATGGTGGTGGAGATAGCTATGGAGATGAAAATGGCGGTGGCTAGGGTTTGTGGATGAAGATGATCATGAACAGGCCGTGGTTGTGCTCGATGCTCCCCCTCCTCTCATTCTGTTAACACTTTGATGAGGTCCCCTTAATAAAAGTTGTTCAGGTGGATGACCTTTCGTCGGTTTCCATGCAAAATGACCACTCATGCGAGCACATAATGTCGCCTGGAATGTCGTCTTTGGCTCTGGTGGCCTTTTGACGCCTCCTGGTGACTTATTTCTTCTCCATTTTCCTTCCTTTCCCATCTCCCACGTGATCTCTTCCCGTTTTAGCCCATTTCATGTGGAAAAAATATCTAAGAGAGGATTTGTGGAATCCTTTGCATTGATTAGTCATTAGTGGCAATATCGGAGCAAATATCTCTCTTTTAATGAAATTTCTCAATTCAAACAAGGTTGAAATGAGTGTAAAAATATCACTCATTGGATTCCAAGGTTTGCCCTCCCCAAAGCAATCATGGCACCCAAGAAGGCCCAAGGTAAGCCGGAGAAGGCAGTCGACCCAGAAGCAGAGGCGAGGAACGAAGAGATGGCGGCACTGCGAAGGAATAACATCGTCTTCGCGCCGGTTCTAAAGCACAATGACTTGGTGGAGCAGCACGCGATCATGTGGGGGAAGGAGACGATGGCCCATTCCGCACCACAAGTTCTTCCCGACTCCGTCAAATCTGGCAAGGACAAATATCCCTACTTCACCACATACTTTTATTGCGGGCTTGTCCCCACTTTCTCTGATTTCTTCTCTAAGATCATGTACACATATGGGTTCTGCCTCCTAGACTTCACACCAAATGACATGACATGCATGTCTCTCTTTGCACACATGTGCAGAACTTTGTTGGAGTAGTCCCCAATGTAGCTCTCTTCCGCCACTACTCCATCCCACGCATCAAAGCAGATGCCCTTTCCACCGCTATCACTTGGATTCCCAGGCCTGACGCCAAGAAGTCTATCTTGACGGGCAACTTCACTTGAAGTGGAATGAATGGTGCACATAGTGGTGCTAGATTAAGGATGATGATTTCCTAGATTTCTACAAGCCCGAACAATAAAGGTGGAGCACGGCAAGGACTGGAGCTACCTTGATGCAAATGACAAGAAGCTCACAACTTCCATGACCCAGATCCTCTGCCTCAAGGCTACCAGCCTCACCATTGAAATGGTTGGGGCTGATTTTCTTGGCCACCGCATTGCTGCCCTTTAGAATAAAGGAAGACCTGCTCGGGATTACCAAAACACGGCCGACATCATGCGAGTGCACGCCGGGATCCACGCCAGTTGACAATACTACAACATATAGTTCTTTGTCACCAACTCTTTTGCACCACCGGCAAGTTCAAGCTGTCGCCAAACATAGTTCCCTTGTGCAACAACTCCGCCAAGGATTCCATTATTGCAATGGTGCCGGCTTGCAATGCTCATGGTGTCGAGGGAACTTGGCAAGAACCGCCTGAAGACGTGGTGAGGGCATGCTTTGATACTCTAGTGGAGAGGACCGTCAGGGAGGAGAAGGACCTCATCTGCGACACCACTGACGAGGAGCCGACGCATATTTCCAGCAAGGCAGCGGAAGCAAGAATGGCTGAAGGTGCCAGCGGCTCTGGATCCGCGGCAGTCGATGTTGACGAAGAAGCTAAGGATGAACCAATACATGAGCCGCCGGAAGAACTTGTCGGAGAACAAGAAAAGCCTGCTAGGGAACATGGTGAAGAAACCACTGAGGAGCAAGTGCATAAAGAGCCTCATGGTCCTCCTGTTCCGGCAAAAAATCTCGCGTCCTCTAGAAAGCCGTCTCTGAAGAACCAGTCCATCCTTTATCTCCGGATGATGAGGTAGTCCACAAGGGAGCAGCCATGAAGGCTACGCATCGGCAAGGAGCTCGACACCAAACTTCACAATAGCAACAAGTGCATCGTACCTCATCAAGGCGATCTGCCGCACCAGTGACTGGAGTAGCTGGATCATCTCAACCTGTTGTTCCTGTGGCAACCAAGCATGCCAAGGCTCCCACTCTGCATTCCGCCTCTGGTACTGGACTTGGAGGCGAATATGACCTCTCTGTTCTTAGTGACAACGAGGAGGAAGAAGAGTAATTATCCTTGTTCACCTCCGTCAGTTCTTGATTTCTTGTTCTTCTTGATCTGATCTGCTCTGTCTTAACCTGACTTAACAACATGAGCAAACCTTGGCACAAAGGATGGCAAAGAGGGCTGTGACGCCCCCGATTTTACCGTACACTAATCATACACGCAAATGTGTACGATCAAGATCAAGGACTCACGGGAAGATATCACAACACAACTCTAGACACAAATTAAAATAATACAAGCTTTATATTACAAGCCAGGGGCCTCGAAGGCTCGAATACATAAGCTCGAATACACAAGAGTCGGCGGAAGCAATAATATCTGAGTACAGACATAAGTTAAACAAGATTTCCTTAAGAAGGCTAGCACAAACTTGGATACAGATCGAAAGAGGCGCAGGCCTCCTGCCTGGTATCCTCCTAAACTACTCCTGGTCGTCTTCAGCGGCCTGCACGTAGTAGTAGGCACCCCGGTGTAGTAGGAGTCGTCATCGACGGTGGCGTCTGGCTCCTGGGCTCCAGCATCTGGTTGCGACAACCAGGTAGAAAGGAAAGGGGAAAAGGAGGGAGAAAGCAACCGTGAGTACTCATCCAAAGTACTCGCAAGCAAGGAGCTACACTACATATGCATGCGTATATGTGTAAAGGGTCATATCGGTGGACTGAACTGCAGAATGCCAGAATAAGAGGGGGATAGCTAATCCTGTAGAAGACTACGCTTCAGGCCACCTCCATCTTGCAGCATGTAGAAGAGAGTAGATGGTAAGTTCACCAAGTAGCATCGCATAGCATAAACCCTACCCGGCGATCCTCTCCTCGTCGCCCTGTTAGAGAGAGATCACCGGGTTGTATCTGGCACTTGGAAGGGTGTGTTTTATTAAGTATCCGGTTCTAGTTGTCATAAGGTCAAGGTACAACTCCAAGTCGTCCTGTTACCGAAGATCACGGCTATTCGAATAGATAAACTTCCCTGCAGGGGTGCACCACATAACCCAACACGCTCGATCCCATTTGGCCGGACACACTTTCCTGGGTCATGCCCGGCCTCGGAAGACCAACACGTCGCAGCCCTACCTAGGCACAACAGAGGGGTCAGCACGCCGGTCTAAATCCTATGGCGCAGGGGTCTGGGCCCATCGCCCATTGCACACCTGCATGTTGCGAGGGCGGCCGGAAGTTGACCTAGCCTAGCAGGCGTTCCAGTCCAATCCGGCGCGCGCCGCTCAGTCGCTGACATCAAGAAGGCTTCGGCTGATACCACGACGTCAAGTGCCCATAACTGTTCCCGCGTAGTTGGTTAGTGCGTATAGGCCAGTGGCCAAACTCAGATCAAATACCAAGATCTTGTTAAGTGTGTTAATTGATGTAATCGCGGACGCCGACCAGGGCCAGGCCCACCTCTCTCCTAGGTGGTCTCAACCTGCCATGTCGCTCTGCCACAAAGTAACAGTCGAGGGCCGTCAGGAACCCAGGCCCACCTCTACCGGGATGGAGCCACCTGCCCCTTCAGCCCCCATCTCCGAACAGTATCATAAGTAATGCAACTATATAAAGTATATAGCATATACCCGTGATCACCTCCCGAAGTGATCACGGCCCGGTAGTATAGCATGGCAGACGGACAAGAGTGTAGGGCCACTGATGGAATACTAGCATCCTATACTAAGCATTTAGGATTGCAGGTAAGGGTAACAACTGTAGCAACAATGACAGGCTATGCATCAGAATAGGATTAACGGAAAGCAGTAACATGCTACACTACTCTAATGCAAGCAGTATAGAGAAGAATAGGCGATATCTGGTGATCAAGGGGGGGCTTGCCTGGAAGCTCAGCCGAGAAGGAGGGGTCGTCAACACCGTAGTCGTACTGGGTAGTAGCGGCGTCGGTCTCGGTGTCTAGCGAGAGAAGAGGGGGAAGAAACAATAAATACAATGCCAACAAATGCATGACGATCCATGACATGACAAAGCGTGATGCTAGGGGTGCCCAATCGCGGTAGTAGGTGATACCGGCGAAGGGGGGAAACATCCGGGAAAGTATCCCCGGTGTTTTGCGTTTTCGGACAGATGAACCGGAGGGGGAAAGTTGCGAGTTTGATAGGTTAGGGATGTGTGGCGGACGAACGGGCTGCGTATACGGATTCGTCTCGTCATTCTGAGCAACTTTCATGTACAAAGTATTTTCATCCGAGCTACGGTTTATTTTATATTAATTTTAAAAGATTTAAAATGATTTTCTAATTTCTGGATTTAATTTAATTCGAAATTAAATTTGTATTTAGGTTCTACGGGTACACAGGAAGTGTACCCAGAGTGTGTCTAAGGGGCTGACAGGTGGGGCCCTCGTCAAATGTCCAGTCAGCGTTTGACTGGACCGTTGACTGGTCAAAAGGGCCCATGGGACCCGCATGTCATTGATACATGTTTTACTAAACAACATTTGATTAACTAATCTGGTTGATTAGTTTATTAAGCAGGTTATTTAAGTTAACTAATTAACTTACTAACTAACTAATTAATTAATTAACAATTATTATTTAATTAATCTTATTTTTTGTTTTATTTTTGGGCGTGGACCCCATCTGTCATAGGCACAGGGGGCCTATCGGGCGTCGGGTTACGGGCGCGGGTGTGCGGGCGCTAACGGGCGCAGGGCGCGGGCGTGCGCCCATGGCCACCAGGGGACCGAACTCCGCCAGGAAGGAGGGTGCGGCCCCGGGTGGGGATGGCGCGGTGAGGTCCAGTGGATGAGCGAGGCGACGACCGGAGCGACGGCAACACCAACAGCAAGCAGCAGTAGGGGTTCGAGTAGTAGGGAGAAGAAAAACGAACGAAGCTCACATAGGGAGCTCATCGAGGCTCTGCGAAAGCTTAGGAGCAGCAGGGGTTCGCCATAGTCGACGACGAACGCCGGCGGCTGAAGCGGGTAGCTGAAGTCGATCTGCTCGACTTGGCACATCCCAGCTCGTTTTGCTCCTCGATGACGATGTAGTGGACGACGACGGAGTGGCCGGACATGGCCTCACGGCGTGGGGACGACGGTGATGCTTGGCGGCGAGGAAGACGCACACGACGACTGGTCATGGAAGGAGGTGAGCAGTAGAACGAGATGCGCCGCGTGGGGAAGGATGGGGCGCATGGCGGAGGCAGAGGGAACCGTAGCATGGCGGCTAGGAGGTGAGCGGCAAGGCGACGGGGAGGCGCTGGTCAGTGGTGGCGCGAGGAGGGAAAGCGAGGGAGCCCCCCCATGCGACTGCGTGAGCGTGTGAGGCGGCGCTCACAGGGAGACAAAGGAACGATGGGGGATCGAGAGGGTAGATCGAGCTAGGGTTAGCTGGTGGGGGTGGGCCGGCCTGCCCGGGGTGGCTGTGGCCAGCCGGCTGGACCAAGGCCCAGTTGGCTATGGGGAGTTCTTTGACCTTTTACCTTTTGTTTTGTTTTACTTTTTTTATTTATTTCCTTGTTTGTGTTTTCTTTTACTTATTTAATAGTTTATAGTTTTTAGAAAAAGTGAAACCCACCCCTCAATTAGATTTGTAAAATCAACTGTTCTCACAAAAAGTTTGGGACAAAAGTAAAGTACCTTGTATTCTCTATTAATTAAAAAGACATTTAAGTTATTGTTTCGGTCATTGTTTTATTTATTTTAGTGCCTTTAATTATTTTATAATAATGTGGATCCTCCACCATAATTACTTATGATTTATTTGTCACATTGGGAACATTATAGTTTTAACTTTTGAAAACTTTTATTGTTTGACTTTATTTTAAATTTGAATTTGAATCGGTTTCGAACTAACGCAAGACTAGCAACAGTAATCAAGGTGGCGTGGCATCATTAGCAGAGGGCTACTGTAGCTTAATTATCCGGGCGTCACAAGGGCGATAACCACAACAGAGGATGAATCGACAACAAGCGTAGCATGAGATGCTGACATCGTGGTCATCAGCCCTCAGCATAGCCCCCAACGTGAGGCCATTACTCACTTTCCTTTGGCAAGGTTGGTGTTAAAATTTTCATCTCTGACATCGGTAAGGGAGCAGGAGAAGAGCGCCACGAAGAGGGATACCCGGAGGCAGATCCAATTGTAACACCTCCATCAACCACTGCCCCGGCAACTAACTCTCCGGTGAGGAGCTTCACCGGCGAGCCTGTCCACACTGATGAAGTGTCGGCAACTGAAGCAGATGGCAACCAGGCGACGACAACCAGGGTTGTCGGAGAAGATTCCTCCTCAATAGACTAGTCTAGTAAGTCTTCCGTCATCAAGCACTTCTCTTCCTTAATCATTTTTGTTTTCTTGAACTTCATCTTGAGTTTGATTTATTTCTTCTCCACTCTTTCAAATCCACCCCCAACAGACGAAATGGACGTTGACATCGCCATTAAAGGCCCAGCAGTTCCGGTTGGTGTGGTTGCCGGGTTTATCTAAGGTTCCATGAATTTGGCAGGGCCTGTCGAGGATTTTATATAGATGACTAGGATCGTCCTTGTTCCCTTTAAAGGGCTTCTTTTTCTGTACGGTCCTAGGGCCGCTGAAACCTGCATTGACTGCAGCATCCTTGGCATCACTACTTATGTTCTTATGCTTGCCCCTGTTTTTATTGCGCTTAGGCTTACCATTACCATCTCTTGTTTTTCTGAGGTGTCGGCCTCGCTGTTATGAGAGCTGCAGGCCAGACAACTATCCTCTCCCGCGCAAAATCGGGTCATGAAGGAAGTGAGGGCCGCCATGGTCCTCGGTTTATCCTGTCCGAGATGACATGCAAGCCACTCATCCCAGATACTCTGTCAGGTGGCAATTGCCTCTGCATTGGGCAGTCAACTATCTAGTTATTTTTAGTCAAGAACCGATTCCAACATTTACAGGCCGACTTGCTAGGCTATTGAATAACGTGGTTGAGGTCGCTGGCATCTGGGGGTCGAACATAAGTTCCCTGGAAGTTTTCCCTAAAGGCATCCTCGAGAGCCTCCCAGGTCCCAATGGAGTGAGGAGGCAGGCTGTTGAGCCAGTGCCTTGCCGGTCCCTTAAGCTTAAGAGGCAGATATTTGATGGAGTGGAGATCGTCTCTGTGAGCCATGTGGATATGGACGAGGAAATCTTCGGACCACATGGTTGGATTGGTCGTCCTGTCGTACTCCTCGATGTTTATGGGTTTAAACCCATCCAGGAACTGATGTTCCATCCCCTCATCTGTGAAACAAATTGGATGAGCAGGCCCTCGAAATCGAGTTGTATTGTGTCGGACAACGGGGGACCTTCGTGCATATGCTTGTTCCCGACTTCCTATTTAACAAGGCCTCATAGCCGTTGAGTCCGGCTGGTGCACGCCCCCCTTGACCGTAGATGGATTGCGGAGGGGCTCGATTTGCATCCAGCCTTCTATGTGTGTCGTAGGGCTCGGGGTAGTCAACATGATCCTTGTCGTACGTCGTGTCCATATTTGGGGGTTCCTATGCTCTCCTGTCGTCCTGTCGTGACATCTAGGGGGTCAGTCAGGCTGGTCGGCACGACCTCGTGTCAGAAGCATGTTAGTCGTTGCCTCGTCATCAAATTCAGGCAGTAGACACTGATGTGGGTGGGATTTGGATGCACTCTCCCGCCGTTCTTTGAGGTCTTGTTCTGCTGTGAGGACTTCCACCCATTTGTCGTTGATCTTGTTTTGATCAGCGTACAACTGTTGCTGCTACTTTTGCATGCTTCTGGCGGTTGCCACCAGTCGCCGTCTGAACCGCTCTTTCTCAAATGGGTCTTCAGGGACTATATAGTCCTCGGCTCCAAAGCTCTCACCCTCGTCGGATTTAGGTATATGGTTGTTGTCGACCCCGTCGTCGAGATCATCAGGGTCTTCATCCTTGGGTATGCCAGATGGACTATACGGCCATCCTGGGAGGCTTGAACGTTCTCGCCCTGGTCTTTGACATCATTGGTTGTGACGCCGTTATCCATAGCACTCGTGTTATGCCCGCTAGGGCCGCCGCTAGCACCTCTGGGACGTCGGTGGCGGCACCTCGAGGGATTCTTCGGGGTATTGACCATATAGATGTCATAAGTGGACGTGGCGTCCCATCTGCCTGTATGAGTTGAGGGTGTGGCGGCTCCAGGTGTGGTGCCGACATCTTCAACCATGTCGGTGGCCTCCTCGAAAGCATAGTCCAACACGTCGGTCAAGCCATCGACAGTGTGGCGACTCGGTGGGTGGTGTGTGGGATGTAAATTTCCCTGTCATCGGCTTTAAGCCCAATCTTGTCATAGACCGAGATCTGGTCGTTCGAGACCGGTAGCTTCTGAATACGATCCAATATCTCATTAAGGTCAGACAGTTCCTCGAGGTCCATGGCCTGGCCCTAGTCCGGGCTGATCTGAAGTGTAGGTTGTGGGTCACTTGACGCAACCTCAACGTGTTGGTTATCCAAGGCTGATTCCTGGCCGACAACAAGGGGGATTAGGTTCGAGGTTGGTGCCAAATCCGTGGTTTTTCTTAAATTGAGGTCAAGGCCCGAGGGAAGGACAAGTACCACACCTGAGTCCGAGCCCGGCGAGACAACAACCAGTTCCGTGCTCTAGGCGGGTCTCACTTTGGGATCCGATCTGCAGTTCGGGTTGGAGGTCGGCTCAGGTGTTAGGCCCGCTGCGACCGGCGGGCTCTTGATTCGGCCTGACATCCAGCCAAAAAGGACGAGTTCGCCATGTGAATCCATGGTGTATTCCAAGCTCCCAAACGTAACAACCTGGTTTGGAGCGAAATTCTTGATCTGGGCGAGATGGCTCGTCGAATCAGCATGTAGGACAATGCTGCCAAATGCAAAGAGCTAGTCGGGAACGAAGATGTCGCTGCGGCCGGTATCGTAGTTGATCTGCAAATGAGCCATTGATCCTTTGTCGATCACACAGCGGAATTCTCAATGAAAGCACCAATGTCGGTACTAAGGCCGGCAGACCTCGTGTAGGGGGTCCCGAGCTGTGGATCTCTGATCTATGTGTAACAGGGAACGAAGGAGATAGTATTTACCCAGGTTCGGGCCCTCTCGAAGAGGTAATACACTACGTCCTACTTTGATTGTATTAACGATTGTGTATTGAGTACAAGCTTGGTCTACCTCAAGATCGTAACTTGTGTTCTAACCCTAGGGCTAGATGGTTGTAATTGTGATCGTGGTCTCTATGGACTACACCTCCTAGTTTATATAGACACTGGGGTACCTAGGGTTAAACATGGTCGGTTGCCAGTCTAGGGATACACTCACCGCTGGGCCGATGCAAGTCTTGGAGTGCATGTAAAGTCTTCGGAGACGTCCACCTTGATCCCACCAAAGTATGAGGCTTCCGGAGTCTTTCCTTATGAGAAGGTTGGCCGCAGGCTCGGCCCATGGACTCTGGGCCAACTAGGTTGGTATCCCCTAGTCCAGGACACCGTCAGACCCATTCTTGGCAACAAAGATCTTGCCCTCGGATCTGTGATAGAAGGCATACCCAATGGTCTCTTTAGGGTATCCTATGAGACGCACTTCTCCGCCTTAGGTTCGAGCTTATAAGGCTTAAGCCTCTTAACATAAGCGTCTCATCCCAAACTTTAAGAAACGACAACTTAGGTTCCTAGCCAAACCATAATTCATACGGTTTAATCTCAACGGATTTAGAAGGTGCCCTATTTAAAGTGAATGCAGCTATATCTAATGCATAACCCCAAAATGATAGTGGCAAATCAGTAAGAGAAATCATATAACACACCATATCCAATAAAGTACGATTAAGACATTTGGCCACGCCATTACGCTCTCATGTTCCATCTAGCGTGAGTTGTGAAAAAATTCCACATTGTCTTAAATGCGTGCCAAACTTGTAACTCAAATATTCTCATATCGTAAGAATTTTATCTTCTTGTTACGTTGATTTTCCACTTCACTTTGAAACTCCTTGAACTTTCCAAATGTTTCAGACTTGTATTTCATTAAGTAAATATACTCATGTCTACTCAAACCATATGTGAAGGTAAGGAAATAACGACATCCACCGTGTGCTTGAACACTCATCAGACCGCATGCATCGATATGTAATATTTCCAATAAGTCACTTGCCCGCTCCACCGGAAAACGGGGTTTTAGTCATCTTGCCCATGAGGCATGGTTCAATTTTTTCAAATGATTCATAATCAAGTGATTCCAAAAGTTCATCAGCATGGAGTTTCTTCATGCGCTTTACACCAATATGACAGTAGCAGTGCCACAAGTACGTGATACTATGCTACTTGCGAGCTGCGTTGGGATTTCCTCGAAGAGGATAGGAACAGTACAGTAGAGATAAGTATTTTCCAAAGTTAAGAACCAAGGTTATCAATCCAGTAGGAGAACCATGCAACACCTCATTAATAGCACCTGCACACAAAATAACAAATACTTGCACCCAACACGAACAAGGGGTTGTCAATCCCTCGACAGTTAATTGCAAGGATCAAATCTTGTATAGGTAGATAGATAAATAAAACACAAAATAAAATAAATTAAATAAAATTGCAGCAAGGTATTTTTTGGTTTTTGATATATGATGAAAATAGACCCGGGGGCCATAGTTTCACTAGAGGCTTCTCTCTTGAAAATAGCATATAGTGGGTAAACAAATTACTGTTGGGCAATTGATAGAAAAGCAAATAATCATGACGATATACAAGGAAATGATCATTTATATAGGCATCACGTCCTACACAAGTAGACCGATTCCTGCCTGCATCTACAACTATTACTCCACACATGGATCGCTATCTAGCATGCATCTAGAGTATTAAGTTCATAAAGAATGGAGTAACACCTTAAGCAAGATGACATGATGTAGACATACTTAGGCATGAATAAACCCCATCTTTTTATCCTTAATATCAATGATACATACATGTCATGTCCCTTTCTATCACTGGGATTGAGCACCGCAAGATCAAACCCATTACAAAGCACCTCTCCCATTGCAAGAAAAATCAATCTAGTTGGCCAAACCAAATCAATAGATCGAAGAGAAATACAAAGCTATAATAGTCATGGATAATAGAGTTCAGAGAAGACTCAAATAATATTCATGGATAATCTGATCATAAACTCACAATTCATTGGATCCCAACAAACACACCGCAAAAAGTGATTACATCGAATAGATCTCCAAGAACATCAAGGAGAACATTGTATTGAAGATCAAAGAGAGAAGAAGCCATCTAGATACTAGCTATGGACCCGTAGGTCTGAGGTAAACTACTCACACATTATCAGAAGGGCAACAAGGTTGATGTAGAGCCCCTTCATGATCGATTCCCCCTCTGGTAGAGTACCGGAGAAGGCCACCAGATGGGATCTCACGAGAACAGAAACTTGCGGCGGCGGAAAAAGTATTTTGGGTGGCTCTCTGATGTGAGGGGAATATTTGAGAATTTATAGAGGTGTAATTATGTCAAGAGGTCCCACATGGGGCCTACAAGCCTGCATCCCCCGTGGGGCACGCCTCCCAAGCTTGTCACTCCCTCATGACTCTTCTGGTCTTCTCCTAAACCTTCTAGGGTCTCTTCTGGTCCAGAGAAAATTAATCCAAAGTTTTTTCTTTGTTTGGACTCTGTTTGATATTGATATCCTGAAAATCCAAAAACAAGCAAAAAACAGCAACTGGCACTGGGCACTAAGTTAATAGGTTAGTCCCAAAAAATGATATATAGTTGCATAAACTTGCATATAAAACATCCAAGATTGATACTATAATAGCATGGAACAATAAAAAATACGTTGAAGACGTATCATACTATCATCATTAACTTTGCATCTTGTGGCATCAAAATTGTGAACATGTGTATCACTACGGTCGAGATTCAACAAGAATAAACCATTCACATTGGGAGCAAGACCATAGAAGATATTATTCATATATGTAGAACAACCAGTATTCTCTGACTTAAATGAATAACTGTCTCAACAATAAACACAATCCAGATATAATGTTCATGCTCAACGCAGGCACCAAATAATTATTATTTAGGTTTAAAACTAATCCCAAAGGTAGACATAGAGGGAGTGTGACGACGACGATCACATCAACCTTGGAGCCATTTCCAACGCGCATCGTCACCTTGTCCTTAGCTAGTCTCCATTTATTTTGCAACTCCTACTTTGAGTTACAAATATTAGCAACCAAATCAGTATAATATACCCAGGCGCTACTATGAGCACTAGTAAGGTACACATCAATAATATGTATGTCAAGTATACCTTTGTTGACATTGCTAGCCTTCTTATCCGCCAAGTACATGGGGTAGTTCCGCTTCCAGTGGCCATTCCCCTTGCAATACAAGCACTCAGTCTCAGGTTTGGGACCAACCTTGGGTTTCCTCACAGGAGCGGCAACTGGCTTGCCATTCTTCTTTAAATTTCCCTTCTTTCCCTTGCCCTTTTTGAAACTGGTGGTCTTGTTGACCATCAACACTTGATGATCTTTCTTGATTTCTACCTCCGCGGCCTTAAGCATCGCAAAAAGCTTAGGGATCATCTTATCCATCCCTTGCATATTATAGTTCATCACAAATCCCTTGTAGCTTGGTGGCAGTGACTGGAGAACCCTGTCAATCGCTACTTCATCCGGAAGATTAACTCCCAACTGATTCAAGAGATTATAGTACCCAGACATTTTGAGTATGTGCTCACTGACGGGTCTGTTCTGCTCCATCTTACAGCTGAAGAACTTGTCGGTGGTGTCATACCTCTCAATCCGGGCATGAGCCTGAATTACCAATTTCAGCTCATGGGACATCTCATATGCTCTATGGTGCTCAAAACATATTTGGAGCCCAGATTCTTAGCCGTAAAGCATGGCACACTGAACTATCATGTAGTCATCATTTATTGTCTACCAGACGTTCATAGCGTCTAGATTTGCGGGAGCGGGTGGCACACCTAGCGGTGCATCAAGGGCATAAGCCTTTTGTGCAACAGTGAGGATAATTCTCAGATTACAGACCCAGTCCGCATAGTTGCTTCCATCATCTTCCAACTTTTCTTTCTCTAGGAACGCGTTAAAATTCAGGGGAGCTACAGCACAATGTTTGGGAACGTAGCATGCAATTTTAAAAAAAATCCTACGCTCACGCAAGATCTATCTAGGAGATGCATAGCAACGAGAGGGGGAGAGTGTGTCCACATACCCTCATAGACCGAAAGCAGAAGCGTTTGACAACGCGGTTGATGTAGTCGAACTTCTTCTCGTTCCAACCGATCAAGCACCGAATGTACGGCACCTCTGAGTTCTGCACACGTTCAGCTCAATGAAGTCGCTCGAACTCTTGATCCAGCAAAGTGTCAAGGGAGAGTTTCGTCAGCACGACGGCGTGGTAACGGTGATGGTGAAGTGATTCGCGCAGGGCTTCGCCTAAGCGCTATGACAATATGACCGGAGGCGTAAACTATGGAGGGGGTGCCGCACATGGCTAGGAATCAATGTTGTGTGTTCTAGCGGTGCCCCCCATATATGTATATATAGGCGGGAGAGGGAGAGGGGATGCAAGGGGCGCCCCAAGTAGGAGTAATCCTACTTGGGCGCCTCCTCCAAGTCGGCCTCCCCCTTCCATATCCATCGGAGGGGGAAGGAAAGAGAGGGGGAGGGGAAGGAAAGGGGGAGGCCGAATCCTCCCCTTTCCTTCTCCCTTCCCTTCCTTTCCTTCTCCTCCTATTCGGCCTATAGGGGGCGCACCAGCCCCTTTTGGGGCTGGTCTTCCCTCTCTTCGCCCATTACGCCCATATGTCTTGCCGGGGGTGTCGGTGTCAAAACCGGCAGATCTCGGGTAGGAGGTCCCGAACTGTGTGTCTAAGGATCGAAGGTAACAGGAGGCAGGGGACACGATGTTTACCTAGGTTCGGGCCCTCTTAATGGAGGTAATACCCTACTTCCTGCTTGATTGACTTTGATGAATATAGGGGTTACAAGAGTTGATCTACCACGAGATCATAATGGCTAAACCCTAGATGTCTAGCCTGTATGATTATGATCACCTCTACGGACTAAACCCTGCGGTTTATATAGACAACGGAGGGGGCTAGGGTTGTACAGAGTCGATTTACAGAGAAAGGAATCTTCATATCCGCACGCCAAGCTTGCCTTCCATGCCAAGGAGAGTCCCATCCGGACACGGGGGAAAGTCTTCCATTTTGTATCTTCACGGCCCACCAGTCCGGCTCACGTCACATAGCCCGGACGCCCGAGGACCACGTAATCCTGGACTCCCTCAGTAGCCCCTGAACCAGTCTTTAATGACAATGTGTCTGGCGTGCAGATTGTCTTCGGCATTGCAAGGCGGGTTCCTCCTCCGAATACTTCAAAGCAGTTGATTGTCGGTACTATATCCGGCTCTGTACAGTAGTCACACCTCTGAATCACAAGGGAAAAAATACAGATAAGCTTTGTCCTCTGATTTTACTGGTGAGACGTCACGCCCGGTCACTTTATTATTTCGAACCGGTTTTTGGCCTCCCGTTTCGTGCTTTGAGATGCAACCACCGATGACACATCTTGTCAAAGCAGAGATTGTGCCCCCTTATTACGGGATTCTCATCAATACGGGTTTGGATAACCCAACCGTGTTGTTTCGCATGACCCCATGGAAATAGGCGAGCTTTAAGGCTCGTGGGGGGACGCATGATATTCACTGCCTTTATAAGGAGATAAGATTCCCCCTTTTTACCCCATGCCTTCCTCTTCCTTAGCCCATCTGCCCTCAAGCTCCAGCGCTCAAGCTTCAATCCTTTCCATCCCCAAAAAGTACTCCAGCCATGTCCGACTCCGGAGCGCAGGGCAAGCGGATGGCTTCCTCCGCTACAGAGAGAAACATCAAAGAACTCCAGGAAGCGGGGTACCTGGCCAAGGAGATTGCCCACCGGCTCCCGGCCAAAAAGCAAATCATCCCCACACCAAAGCCCGGCGAGAGGGTAGTGTTTATCCCTCATTTCCTTCACAGACTGGGATTTCCCCTTCATCCTTTCGTCCGCGACCTCATGTTTTACTACGGGCTAGATTTCCATGATCTAGCCCCAAATTCCTTCCTCAACATTTCGGCGTTTATCATCGTATGCGAGGCATTCCTCCGTGTTTCCCCCCACTTCGGCCTATGGCTCAAGGTCTTCAATGTGAAGCCGAAAGCGGTGGATGGCCAGCACCGAACTGTGGTGGTGCTATCGTGAGCAAACTTCCCAATGTCACTTGGCCCAAGGGCACCTTCGTGGAGACCGTGAAGGGATGGCAGAAGGAGTGGTTCTACGTCACAGAGCCCCGTGACTCCACATGGGCCGCTCCTACGGAGTTCAAGTCCGGACCCCCAATGCGGCTGGCATCCTGGCTCAACAAGGGCCTGGACTGGGCATCGTCTGATGAGGTGATGATGCTGCAGAAGCACATTAAGAGCATGGTGGATAAACACACCAGCCTCGCCAGCGTGATCCAGGTGATGCTCTTCCGCCGGATTCTCCCCTGTCAGGCGCGTCAAGAGTTCATGTGGGAGTTCGAACCGGCCGGTCCCCGGACACTGCAGCGGTTCTTCAGCACGAAGCACGAAGACATGTGGAAGCTGCTCTTGAAGACCCAAAAGTCATGTCCGGAGACCACCGAAGACCTCGGCTACGACAGCACCCATGCTGCGACCCCCGTAAGTTCTTTGATAACCTTACTTTGCGAGTCCAAGGAGCATACTAAATTCTCCATTTTCTTTCGCAGGGCTGGACGAAGAAAGCGGAACGGATTCACTGTCCGGCTCCGCTGCCCGAAGACTCAGTTGTTGAAAAGATCGATATAGTTGACTAGAGGGGGGGTGAATAGGCAACTAACAATTTTTAGCTTTTCTTTACCAATTTAAACTTTGCATCAAAGTAGGTTGTCTAGATATGCAACTAGATGAGCAACCTATATGATGCAACAACAATAAGCACACATGCAAGCAAGAGATAAAGCACAAATAAGCTTGCACAAGTAAAGGCACGAGATAACCAAGAGTGGAGCCGGTGAAGACGAGGATGTGTTACCGAAGTTCCTTCCCTTTGAGAGGAAGTACGTCTCCGTTGGAGCGGTGTGGAGGCACAATGCTCCCCAAGAAGCCACTAGGGCCACCGTATTCTCCTCACGCCCTCACACAACGCGAGATGCCATGATTCCACTATTGGTGCCCTTGGAGGCGGCGACCGAACCTTTACAAACAAGGTTGGGGCAATCTCCACAACTTAATTGGAGGCTCCCAACGATACCACGAAGCTTCACCACAAGAGACTATGGCTCCGCGGTGACCTCAACCGTCTAGGGTGCTCAAACACCCAAGAGTAACAAGATCCACAAGGGATTAGTGGGGGATTCAAATTTCTCTTGGTGGAAGTGTAGATCGGGGCCTTCTCAACCAATCCCTAGAGAATCAACAAGTTTGATTGGCTAGGGAAGGAGATCGGGCGAAAATGGAGCTTGAAGCACCAATGGAGCTTGGAGGTGGAAGAGGTAGTCAACTAGAGGAGGAAGACACCCCTTATATAGTGGAAGAACAAATCCAACCATTATCCACCAACTCAGCCTGCGCAGCGCGGTACTACCGCACCTGGGGCACGCGGTACTACCGCAGGGGCCCCGCGGTACTACCGCCCACGCAGCAGAGACCAGAACAGCCAAAAATGCACTAAAGCAGAGGGCGGTAGTACTGCTGGCGCGGTACTACTGCTGCCCCTTGCGGTACTACCGCAAGGCAGGGGTTGTCCAGGGATGGGAAGGCACGGATATAAAAATTACATCCGTGGCTACTTCCGCAGAGTTGGAGTCGATGCAAAAACCCGACGCGGTAGTACCGTAAGCCAGCAGCGGTACTACCGCGCGAGGCGCGGATGTAAAAAATTACATCCATCCCTTACTGCCGCGTACTTGCGAAACTAAGTCAGAGACCACGATACTACCGTTTACTAGAAGCGGTACTACTGTGGGCCCTTGCGGTACTACCGCACCAGCGGGCGGTACTACCGCAAGGTCCTGCGGTACTACCGCTCTAAGGAGCAGTACTACCGCACGCCCTAGTTCAGCAAGCAAGAGCAATATTTGCATAGACAAGGAAAACATAGGATACTCCAAAGGCTAGAGGAAAGGAGGTGCAAAGGAAGATGTGTACGTGATGAATCCACCCAACCTTTCCAACGCGGACCCCCTCTTAATAGTACGGCTTCCCTATGACTCAATACCATTGAAAAGAAACGAAGAGAAACGCCGTCTCCTATAGCCTTCGAGGGGAACCAAATCATCTTGTGCCTAGTCAATATATCTGAAATATTCGATGCACATGATTAGTCCGCAAAATCATTGTCATCAATCACCAAAACCAACTAAGGGATAAAAATGCCCTTACAATCTCCCCCTTTTTGGTGGATTGATGACAACACGGGATTTGCACGAGGGTATAACGCAAAGAGCAAGGGCAAACCCCAAGTCTCTAAAATATAGACGGGCTCCCCCTAGATGTGTGCTATCTCGATGAGTGCTTTGGACTGCACGGCACACATACTAGGATCAACACTCCCCCTATATTTTATAGACATGGCAAATCTTGCAATAAGGCTAAAGCTAAGCAAGATAGACAGGAGCATAGTGTAATAAGCACAAGATAGAATAAGCTCACTACGGTACGATAGAGTGCATATGTCTTACACCATATGATCGAAGGTCTCACGAGCACAAACCAAATCAAACGAAATAAACGAAGTTCAACTGACCCAAACAGGACACAACTCGCAAATCCTACACTCTCTCCCCCTTTGGCATCGAGACGCCAAAAAGGCAGAGAGGACACCTACAAACAATAGTGGTGGCTCAAGCGGAGTAGTCACTTGCACGCTCCACGTCAGACTCAGCAGCTGGGACGGACTCCTCAGACTCGGTCCACCGATAACCCTGCTTGTGCATCCATTTTGCCTCTGGGGTGATGTTCACCTCTGACCCGCTAGAAATGTTCTCGCCAAAGGTCCTGAAAATCCGATTGTCGCGGCGGCGAGTCTCCTTGGAAGCCACATGGGTCTGGTACTGCCCCTTTGCCTGCATACAGAACAACATCTTCATCTTGTTCTTCAGTCGCTTAGCCCAAGAAGGCTCAGAGGTGGGAGGGATGTAACCCTCAGAGTTGTCCTCGTCTGCTGCCTCCTCCTCATCCTCATCTGCATCCACGTCCATGGCAGCCCCAGTATCAGCACGAGAGGTAGTGTTGGCCCACTGAGGCTTGATACGGAGGTTGATGGGCTCATGCCGGATCCAACCAGGGGCCTCAAACTCATCCTGAGGGTAGACCCGCTCCCAAGTAGCCGAGATCAACTGAAACAAATAAGGTCCATAGATGGGGACCTTGCGGTTGTAGACCGCAAACCGAAGCTCATGCCACATGATATGTGAGACATCAAGTGGTAGTGTCTGAGAGTTGCGAGCATCTTCACACAGGAGCATCATATCCACAAGATAGGCATGCACCTTGTCCTTGTCCCCAATGCATGGGAAGAGAGTGTTGCGGAAGATCCGGTGCATGATGTCAAGAAAGTAGTTGAGTACCCAAGATGACTTGCCATTGGAGAGCCTATTCTCCACATAAAAGGGCATAAGCTTGTTCTTGTTGGCAGACTCGGGATTGGCATGAGGGCGAACACCTTGGGGTGTGGCGAGCTCCTCATCCAAAACCCCAAGCAAAGTCATGAATTCCTTCCAAGTAGAAGTCAGCTGCCAACCATTGGTCATCCAAGTCATGGTCCTTTCCTCATTGGGATGAAAATGCACTGAGGCAAAGAACTGAGCAAGGATCTCAGGATCATAGTCTTTGTGGAATGAGATGATATGCTCAATGCCAAATTGCTCCACTAGGTCTAAAGCCTCACCAAAGTATTCCCGGTGCGCCTCTTTTCGCATGTGCTGCATGTTGATCCACTTCACCTCCACATAGGTGTTTTGATTGGCCTTGATGACATCCAGATAAATGAGATTCTGCTGGTTGGTCCAGAAAAGCTCATTTCCTTGAAAGTTGGCACGAGGGTTTCCATATGGATTGATCTTCCTCCGGGCGATGAACTCAGCAAGCGGTATCTCATCCATACCCATGGCGGGTTCCTTCTCTTCGGTGGCAGTGGTCTTGGTTCTGCGTTGGGGGGCATTGGAGCCCTCTGCTGCCTCTGTGTTGCGCATACGCTTGGATCCCGTGTCATGGCTTGGATTGGAGCGGCGAGCCGGAGCACCTGAGCCACCACCTAAAACACACACCACAAAACAAACATGCATGAAACGCGAGAAGGATCAATGCAAAGACCACAGCAAAGCAGGAGGAACAAGTAGACATGGCACGTGAGAAGTGCCACAAGAGGGATTTGAGACAACGGTAGTATCGTGTGTTGTGCCACGTGCGGTAGTACAGCTCCAAGGAGCGGTAGTACCGTAGACGCGGTAGTACCGCACCAGCAGGGCGGTAGTACCGGACGTACGGTAGTACCGCACCTGAAGAGCGGTAGTACCGCACGGTGCAGATCTGAAATGGCCATGGAGATCTGAGCACAACCGTGTCAACACGCGGTACTACGGTCGATCAAATCCATCACGGGACAACTATAGCAAGTACCGTCACTACACAAAACTACTCTCCTACATCCTACTCTTGCATAGATTTGGCCTAAAATCTCAAGAACAACTTGCATCTCCCCAAAACCTAAAAACAACAAGACAAACAAGAAAAAGGGAGGGATTGGGGAGAAACCTTGTTCCATGGCAAGAGGGAGTGGTGGGGTGTGCAAGGGTTCAAGCAACATTGCTCGAATCAATGATATTTAGCTCATGCCTTAACTCGCGAAATCTTTCTTCATCCAAAGGCTTCGTGAAAATATCTGCAAGGTTATCATGGGTGTTGACGTAGTTGAGCTCGATCTCCCCTCGCCTAATGTGATCTCGGATGAAGTGATACCGAATCTTAATATGCTTCGTCTTGAAGTGTTGCACGGGGTTGAGAGAAATCTTGATGGCACTTTCAATATCACACCAAAGAGGCACTTTGTCACAAATGACACCGTAATCATTTAAAGTTTGCCTCATCCATAAGAGTTGTGCACAACAACTACCGGCCGCCACATACTCCGCTTCGGTGGACGAGAGAGACACACAACTTTGCTTTTTAGAAGACCAACTTACCAAAGAGCAACCAAGGAATTGGCACCCTCTGGAAGTGGACTTCCTATCCACTTTGTCTCCCGCCCAATCGGAGTCTGAATACCCTACAAGCATGAAGTTTGCTCCTTTTGGGTACCATAAGCCAAAGTTTGGGGTATGAGCCAAATATCGAAAGATTCGCTTGACCGCCACAAAGTGGCTTTCCTTACGTGCGGCTTGAAACCGTGCACAAATTCCCACACTCAACATGATATCCGGTCTAGATGCACAAAGGTAAAGAAAGGAACCAATCATGGAGTTATATACCTTTTGATCCACCGCTTTACCATTGGGATCGATGTCAAGTTGGCACTTGGTGGGCATTGGAGTGGACGCTGGCTTAACATCACTTAGCTTGAATCTCTTGAGCATGTCTTGAGTGTATTTGGCTTGGTTGATGAAGGTTCCTTCTCTTCTTTGCTTCACTTCGAAACCGAGAAAGAACTTCAACTCTCCCATGGAAGACATCTTGAACTTTGAGGTCATGAGTGCGGCAAATTCCTCATTGAAAGCTTTGTTAGGGGAACCAAAGATAATGTCATCAACATATAGTTGGCACACAAACAACTCCCCTTTGACCTTCTTAGTAAAAAGAGTGGGGTCGATTAGCCCAACTTCAAACCCACGATCTTCTAACAACTCGGTAAGATGGTCATACCACGCACGTGGGGCTTGTTTAAGGCCATAGAGTGCCTTATCAAGTTGATACACATGATCGGGAAAGTAGGGATCCTCGAACCCGGGGGGTTGCTTGACATAAACCAACTCATTAATAGGACCATTAAGAAAAGCACTCTTCACATCCATTTGTTGCAACTTAAAGTTGTGATGAGAAGCATAAGCAATCAACAAACGAATAGATTCAAGGCGAGCAACGGGAGCAAAGGTTTCACCGTAGTCGATACCCTCGACTTGGGAGTAGCCTTGTGCCACCAATCGTGCCTTGTTGCGAATGATGGTCCCATGATCATCTTGCTTGTTCTTGAAAATCCACTTGGTTCCACTGACATTGTGGTTCCCTGTTGGCCTCGGCACTAATCTCCACACCTTGTTGTACTCGAAGTTGTTGAGTTCTTCATGCATGGCATTAAGCCAATCCGGAACTTCGAGTGCTTCATATACCTTTTGGGGTTCAATACAAGAGACAAACGCGTGATGTTCACAATAGTTTGCCAATTGTCTACGAGTGCTTACCCCCTTTTGAATGCTTCCAAGCACATTCTTCATGAGATGACCCTTGGTGGAGAGCTTGGATGCAATCTTGGCAGCACGACGCTCCAATTCCTCCTCGGTGGTGAGTTGAGGAGCGGTTACTTGATCATCTTGAGCGCCGTCTTGAGCTTGTTCTTGATCTTGAACTTGCTCGGAGGAGAGAACTTGACCTTGGGCATCACTTGGTGTGTCACCACCGTCTTGAGCATGATCTTGCCCTTGGTCTTGTTCAAGCGGTTGAGGGCCTTCACTTTGTTCTTCGGAAGCGTGTGGGCCTTGGGTTGGTGATGGCTCCACTTGAGTGGAGCATTGTCCTTCTCCTTTGGCCACAAGGGGTTCCTCAATGGGTAGTATAAAACCAACACCCATTCTTCTTATGGCTTGAGGAGGAATTTCATCACCTACATCACAAGTGCCACTTTGCTCCACTTGGGAGCCGTTATTCTCATCAAACTCCACGTTACACGTCTCCTCAATAAGTCCCGTGGATTTATTGAGGACACGATAAGCATGAGAGTTTGTAGCAAAACCAACAAATATGCCCTCATAAGCTCTAGCCTCAAATTTAGACAACCGAACACCTTTCTTGAGAATGAAACACTTACACCCGAACACCCGAAAGTACTTGAGGTTGGGCTTGTTACCGGTGAGTATCTCATATGGAGTCTTGTTCAATCCCTTGTAGAGGTAGAGCCGGATGCATGACACACGGTGTTGATGGCTTCGGCCCAAAAGTTGTATGGAGACTTGAACTCCGCCATCATGGTCCATGCCGCATCCATCAACGTCCGGTTCTTCCTCTCCGCAACACCATTTTGTTGAGGGGTGTAAGGTGCGGAATATTGATGCTTGATCCCCTCATCACTAAGAAACTCATCCAAGATGTATTTCTTGAACTCGGTGCCGTTGTCACTTCTTATTGTCAAGATCTTTGCATTGTGTTGACGTTGGGCTTCATTTGCAAAGTCAATGACGGTTTGTTGGGTCTCGCTCTTCCTCTTGAAGAAATACACCCAAGTGTATCTTGAATAGTCATCCACGGTCACCAAGCAATACTTCCTACCCCCAAGACTATCAAAGGATCGAGTCCCAAAGAGATCCAAATGAAGGAGCTCCAAAGGCCTCTTCGAGTAAATGATAGTCGTGGGAGGGTGAGCCTTCTCATGTAGCTTTCCTTCAATACAAGCACTGCAAGCACGATATTTAGCAAAACTAACATTCGTTAGTCCACGAACATGGTCCCCCTTGAGAAGACTTTGCAAAGATCTCATATTGACATGGGCTAAACGGCGATGCCAAAGCCATCCCCCGTCAACTTTAGCCATTAGGCATGTCGTGGTCTTAGTGGGTCGCTCCGAAAAGTTAATCACATAGAGACCGTTCTCGACATGCCCAACAAAGGCTACCTTAAGAGTCTTCTCCACAAGAGGGCCACGGTATCAATATCAAAGAAAGTGGCAAAGCCCATGATTGCAAGTTGATGAACGGAAAGTAAATTGTATGCAAGGGACTCAACAAGCATGACCTTCTCAATCGTGAGATCATGAGAAATGACAACTTTGCCGAGTCTCAATACCTTAGAAGACGAGGCATCACCCCACTCGACATTGGTGGGCATAGATGGAATCTTGTGCACGTCCACCACCAAGTCCTTGCTTCCGGTCATATGATTTGTAGCTCCACTATCGAGCAACCATGATCCCCCACCGGAAGCAAACACCTACAAGAGATCAATGCTTGGTTTTAGGTACTCATTTTGTAATGGGTCCTTTGATGTTAGTAACAAGGGTCTTAGGAACCCAAATAGACCATTCAATATACTCATGAGGAGAACCAACAAATTTGGCATAAACATGCCCATCACTAGCACGGCATAACACATAAGAAGGATTAAAGTCGCCGGCTTTGTTGGAAGGGGTGGAATTGCCCTTCTTGACACCGCCACCCTTCGCATTGTTCTTCTTCTCCTTGGAAGCACCCTCTCCCTCCTTCACAAAAGATTGCTTGAGAGGAGGAGGTCGTTTGGTCTTGTCATTCTTCTTCTTGTTCTTGGGCTTGGGTGCGAACCCAATCCCTCCTTGGCCACAACATCCTTTTGATTGCTCAAAAGGTCATTGAGGTTCTTCTCACCTTGTATGCATGACACAAGGCCTTTCTCAAGTTGCTCCTTCAAGTTAGCATTCTCCTCAACAAGATGCACATGCTCACAACAAGGGTTAGTCGCATTTGCATTATCAATTAACACCATATGAGGAAAGGTGGCTTTCTCCTTAGTTAGCTTCACTTGGAGTTGATCATGAGACTCCTTGAGGCTAGCATGAACACCCTTCAAGACTTTGTGAGCCTTGTCGAGAATGTCAAACTCCTCTTTGAGTCTAGCAAGATCAACCCCAAGCTTTGCCTTCTCGGAGTTTAGCACACGAGAAACAACAAGAGCATGATTAAGATCTTTCTTTAACTTAGCATGATCATCGTTGTGTGACTCCTCAAGAGCCAAACGAAGACCACGCTCTTCGTCAAGAGCATTGGAAAGATCCGAACTCTCATCGGCATAGTCGCGACTATGCCCCTCCATCTTAGAGATGGTATCTTCGTGAGCCTCGATCATATCATTGGCTTCACCAAGTTGTTCCAAGAGAGCAACGAAGTGCTTCTTGGATTTACCCTTGAGTTTACCCATAAAGGTCTCAAACGCATTCTCCTCCACATTTGTCCCCTCATGTTCATCAATGCTATCCGTCGAAGAAGGATGATTAATGATGGTAGTTTTGATATTGGGGGTTACCTTGTTGGTGGCTTTAGCCATGAGGCACTTGGCGGCGATGTTCTCATTGGGTGAGTCGAAGAGAGACATCCGTGGAGTCATCGCAATGGCAACGGAGGCCATGGCAACCGACTCACCATCTTCATCATCGTCATCATCCTCATTGTACTCTTCTTGTACCACCAATGCCTTGGCAGGAGTCTTCTTGATGAAGTTGCTCTTGTTGGGGAACGACTTGGCCTTGTCCTTTCGGATGAGCTTACCACCATTGTCTTCCCTCTTCTCGTAAGGGCACTCCGCAACAAAGTGGCTCACATTGCCACAATTGAAGCAAGTCCTCACTCGTTGCTTGCCCTTTGTGCCACTTGAATTGTTCTTGTTGAAGTATGGCCTTGAGTTCTTCTTGCTCCAAAATTGCCTTGAAGCAAGAGCCATGTGTTCATGATAGGCATACTTCATATCTTCGAGGTTGCTCTCCTCTTCTTCCTCTTCATCCTCTTCCTCCATACTAACCTTGGCCTTTAGAGCAAGGTTGGGCTTCATCACTCTTTGAGAGCAAAGAACCGCATTGTCGGCGGTCTTGTCCAAGATGCTCATAGCAACGAACTCATCCAACACTTCACTTGAGGACAAAGTGTGGAAGTCCGGCCTTTGACGAATGACGGAGGACATGGCTTTGTGGTAGGGCATCATTGCCTTGAGGAATTTGCGCTTGATCCAATTGTCATTCGTGTCCTTACTTCCATGATCTCGGAGAGAGACCGCGAGTTTGGTTACTCTCCGATAAAGCTCACGAGGTTCTTCATCTTCTTTCATTGCAAACTCCTCGGCTTCATCTTGCACCACTTCATAGTTGGAGCGTTGAATGCTTGCGCTTCCCCGATAGAGGGAAACCACTTGTTGCCAAGCATCTTTGGCAATGGTGTAGGGCCGGAGATGAGGAAGATCTTCGGGTGGGATTGCTTCTTGGATGACGAAGAGAGCATTCTCATTGAATTGATGGTCCACGACTTCTCTAGGAGTGAAGTTCCTTTGGTCATGCGGATAGAAACCTTCTTCAATGATTCTCCAAAGGTTAGTGTTCACATGATTTAAATGACGCTTAAGACGATAGACCCAAGAATCAAATTCCACATTCTTCTCAATCTTAGGGGCCGGGCCGGCATAATTCAAATGAGTGGAAGGAAGCGGTCCACCATAGACAAGTGGAGATTCCACATGGGCAAAGATGCCGGTGCCATTTTTACCACTAGAAGAAGGAGCTTTCTCGCTAGTAGCTTCCCCCTTGTCGGAGGTAGCATCCGTCACCTTGTTAGCGGGATCACCCACTTTCAACGGTGCGGTGGAAAGTTTAAGCCCTTCGAGAAATTTATTAAACATGCTTTCGACCTCGGTCGTCATGGAGGTTTTCAATGTGTCCAACGCCATATTGAATTCCTCACGAGAAACCGCGTTACCCCCATCTCCCGTAGATGATACCGGATTCACAACGGAGTGCTCCTCCACACCGTCTACGACGTCAACCATACTTCGGACGGTAAAGTCCTTAATAAAGAGGCGTGGCTCTGATACCAATTGAAAGGATCGATATAGTTGACTAGAGGGGGGTGAATAGGCAACTAACAATTTTTAGATTTTCTTTACCAATTTAAACTTTGCATCAAAGTAGGTTATCTAGATATGCAACTAGATGAGCAACCTATATGATGCAGCAACAATAAGCACACATGCAAGCAAGAGATAAAGCACAAATAAGCTTGCACAAGTAAAGGCACGAGATAACCAAGAGTGGAGCCGATGAAGACGAGGATGTGTTACCGAAGTTCCTTCCCTTTGAGAGGAAGTACGTCTCTGTTGGAGCGGTGTGGAGGCACAATGCTCCCCAAGAAGCCACTAGGGCCACCGTATTCTCCTCACGCCCTCACACAATGCGAGATGCCGTGATTCCACTATTGGTGCCCTTGGAGGCAGCGACTGAACATTTACAAACAAGGTTGGGGCAATCTCCACAACTTAATTGGAGGCTCCCAACGATACCACGAAGCTTCACCACAATGGACTATGGCTCCGCGGTGACCTCAACCGTCTAGGGTGCTCAAACAACCAAGAGTAACAAGATCCACAAGGGATTAGTGGGTGGATTCAAATTTCTCTTGGTGGAAGTGTAGATCGGGGCCTTCTCAACCAATCCCTAGAGAATCAACAAGTTTGATTGGCTAGGGAAGGAGCTCGGGCGAAAATGGAGCTTGGAGCAACAATGGAGCTTGGAGGTGGAAGAGGTAGTCAACTAGAGGAGGAAGACACCCCTTATATAGTGGAAGAACAAATCCAACCGTTATCCACCAACTCAGCCTGCGCAACGCGGTACTACCGCACCTGAGGCGCGGTGCTACCGCAGGGGCACGCGGTACTACCGCAGGCCCCGCGGTACTACCGCCCACGCAGCAGAGACCAGAACAGCCAAAAATGCACTAAAGCAGAGGGCGGTAGTACTGCTGGCGCGGTACTACCGCTCCCCCTTGCGGTACTATCGCAAGGCAGGGGCTGTCCAGGGATGGGAAGGCACGGATATAAAAATTACATCCGTGGCTACTTTCGTAGAGTTGGAGTCGATGCAAAAAACCCGACGCGGTAGTACCGTAAGCCAGCAGGGGTACTACCGCGCGAGGCGCGGATGTAAAAAAATTACATCCGCCCCTTACTGCCGCGTACTTGCGGAACTAAGTCAGAGACCACGGTACTACCGCTTACTAGAAGCGGTACTACTGTGGGCCTTTGCGGTACTACCGCACCAGCGGGCGGTACTACCGCAAGGTCCTGCGGTACTACCACTCTAAGGAGCAGTACTACCGCACGCCCTAGTTCAGCAAGCAAGAGCAATATTTGCATAGACAAGGAAAACATAGGATACTCCAAAGGCTAGAGGAAAGGAGGTGCAAAGGAAGATGTGTACGTGATGAATCCACCCAACCTTTCCAACGCGGACCCCCTCTTAATAGTACGGCTTCCCTACGACTCAATACCATTGAAAAGAAACGAAGAGAAACGCCGTCTTCTATAGCCTTCGAGGGGAACCAAATCATCTTGTGCCTAGTCAATATATCTGAAATATTCGATGCACATGATTAGTCCGCAAAATCATTGTCATCAATCACCAAAACCAACTAAGGGATAATAATGCCCTTACAGCTGTTCCTCTATTGATACGTCTCTATCGTATCTATAATTTTTTATTGTTCCATGCCAATATTCTACAAATTTTACATACTTTTGGCAACTTTTTATACTATTTTTGGGACTAACATATTGACCCAGTGCCCAGTGCCAGTTCCTGTTTGTTGCATGTTTTTTTTGTTTCGCAGAAAACCCATATCAAACGGAGTCCAAACGGGATAAAAACTTACGGAGATTTTTTTGGAATATATGTAAATTTTAGGAAGTGGAATCAACGCGAGACGATGCCCGAGCGGCCCACGAGGGTGAGGGGCGCGCCCTGGGCCCTCGTGGCCACTCCATAAGGCAGTTGGTGCCCTTCTTTCGCCACAAGAAAGCCAATATCCGGATAAAAATCGTGTCAAAATTTCGGCCTAATCGGAGGTACGGATCTCCGGGAATTTAAGAAACGGTGAAAGGGCAGAATCAGGGAGCGCAGAAACAGAATGAAACAGAGAGAGATCCAATCTCGGAGGGGCTCTCGCCCCTCCGCCACCATGGAGGCCATGGACCAGAGGGGAAACCCTTCTCCCATCTAGGGGGAAGGTCAAGGAAGAAGAAGAAGGGGGGCTCTCTCCCCCTCTCTCCCGGTGGCGCCGAACGCTGTCGAGGCCATCATCGCGACAACGATCTACACCAAAAACTTCACCGCCGTCATCACCAACTCTTCCCCCCTCTATGCAGCGGCGTAACCCCTCTTTTACCCGCTGTAATCTCTACTTAAACATGGTGCTCAACGCTATATATTATTTCCTAATGATGTATGGCTATCCTATAATGTTTGAGTAGATCTGTTTTGTCCTATGGGTTAATTGATGATCGTGATTGATTTGAGTTGCATGTTTTATTATTGGTGATGTCCTATGGTGCTCTCCGCTACCTCTTGAGCACTGTGTTGGTTTTCCCTTGAAGAGGAAAGGGTGATGCAGCAAAGTAGCATAAGTATTTACCTCAGTTTTTGAGAACCAAGGTATCAATCCAGTAGGAGGCTACGCGCGAGCCCCTTGCACCTACACAAAACAAATAAATCCTCGCAACCAACGCGATAAGGGGTTGTCAATCCCTTCACGGTCACTTACGAGAGTGAGATCTGATAGATATGATAGGATAATATTTTTGGTATTTTTGTGATAAAGATGCAAAGTAAAATAAAAGCAAAGTAAAAAAGCAAAGGAAATAACTAAGTATTGGAAGATTAATATGATGAAGATAGACCCGGGGGCCATAGATTTCACTAGTGGCTTCTCTCAAGAGCATAAGTATTTTATGGTGGGTGAACGAATTACTGTTGAGCAATTGACAGAATTGAGCATAGTTATGAGAATATCTAGGTATGATCATGTATATAGGCATCACGTCCGAGACAAGTAGACCGACTCCTGCCTGCATCTACTACTATTACTCCACTCATCGACCGCTATCCAGCATGCATCTAGAGTATTAAGTTCATGAAAACAGAGTAACGCCTTAAGCAAGATGACATGATGTAGAGGGATAAATTCATGCAATATGATAAAAAACCCATCTTGTTATCCTCGATGGCAACAATACAATACGTGCCTTGCTGCCCCTACTGTCACTAGGAAAGGACACCGCAAGATTGAACCCAAAGCTAAGCACTTCTCCGATTGCAAGAAAGATCAATCTAGTAGGCCAAACCAAACTGATAATTCGAAGATACTTGCAAAGATAACCAATCATACATAAAAGAATTCAGAGAAGATTCAAATATTGTTCATAGATAATCTTGATCATAAACCCACAATTCATCGGTCTCAACAAACACACCGCAAAAAGAAGATTACATCGAATAGATCTCCACGAGAGAGGGGGAGAACATTGTATTGAGATCCAAAAAGAGAGAAGAAGCCATCTAGCTACTAACTATGGACCTGAAGGTCTGAAGTAAACTAGTCACACTTCATCAGAGAGGCTATGGTGTTGATGTAGAAGCCCTCCGTGATGGATGCCCTCTCCGGCAGAGCTCCGGAACAGGCCCCAAGATGGGATCTCATGGGTACAGAAGGTTGTGGCGGTGGAATTAGGTTTTTGGCTCCGTATCTGATCGTTTGGGGGTACGTAGGTATATATAGGAGGAAGGAGTACGTCGGTGGAGCAACAGGGGGCCCACGAGGGTGGAGGGCGCGCCCTGGGGGGCCGGTAGGCGTGCCCCCCTATCTCGTGGCCTCCTCCTTTGTTTCTTGATGTAGGGTCCAAGTCTCCCGGATCATAATCTTCCTAAAAATCACGTTCCCGGAGGTTTCATTCCGTTTGGACTCCGTTTGATATTCCTTTTCTGCGAAACTCTGAAATAGGCAAAAAAACAGCAATTCTGGGTTGGGCCTCCAGTTAATAGGTTAGTCCCAAAAATAATATAAAAGTGAATAATAAAGCCCAATAATGTCCAAAATAGTAGATAATATAGCATGGAGCAATAACAAATTATAGATACGTTGGAGACGTATCAAGCATCCCCAAGCTTAATTCCTGCTCGTCCTCGAGTAGGTAAATGATAAAAACAGAATTTTTGATGCGAAGTGCTACTTGGCATAATTTCAATTTCTTAATTGTGGTATGAATATTCAGATCCGAAAGATTCAAGACAAAAGTTTAATATTGACATAAAAATAATAATACTTCAAGCATACTAACAAAGCAATCATGTCTTCTCAAAATAACATGGCCAAAGAAAGTTATCCCTACAAAATCATATAGTCTGGCTATGCTCTATCTTCACCACACAAAGTATTTAAATCATGCACAACCCCGATGATAAGCCAAGCAATTGTTTCATACTTTTGACATTTTCAAACTTTTTCAATCTTCACGCAATACATGAGCGTGAGCCATGGACATAACACTATATGTGGAATAGAATGGTGGTTGTGGAGAAGACAAAAAGGGAGAAGATAGTCTCACATAACCTAGGCGTATCAACGGGCTATGGAGATGCCCATCAATAGATATCAATGTGAGTGAGTAGGGATTGCCATGCAACGGATGCACTAGAGCTATAAGTATATGAAAGCTCAACAAAGGAAACTAAGTGGGTGTACATCCGACTCGCTTGCTCACGAAGACCTAGGGCATTTTGAGGAAGCCCATCATTAGAATATACAAGCCAAGTTCTATAATGAAAAATTCCCACTAGTATATGAAAGTGACAAAATGAGAGACTCTCTATCATGAAGATCATGGTGCTACTTTGAAGCACAAGTGTGGTAAAAGGATAGTAACATTGTCCCTTCTCTCTTTTTCTCTCATTTTTTATTTTTTTTATTTGGGCCTTTTCTCTTTTTTATGGCCTCTTATTTATTTATTTATTTTTCGGCTGGAGTCTCATCCCGACTTGTGGGGGAATCATAGTCTCCATCATCCTTTTCCTCACTTGGGACAATGCTCTAAAAATGATGATCATCACACTTTTATTTTCTTACAACTCAACAATTACAACTCGATACTTAGAACAAAATATGACTCTATATGAATGCCTCCGGCGGTGTACCGGGATATGCAATGAATCAAGAGTGACATGTATGAAAGAATTATGAACGGTGGCTTTGCCACAAATACGATGTCAACTACATGATCATGCAAAGCAATATGACAATGATGGAGCGTGTCATAATAAACGGAACGGTGGAGAGTTGCATGGCAATATATCTCGGAATGGCTATGGAAATGCCATGATAGGTAGGTATGGTGTTTGTTTTGAGGAAGGTTTATGGTGGGTGTATGATACCGGCGAAAAGTGCGCCGTATTAGAGAGGCTAGCAATGGTGGAAGGAAGAAGAGTGCGTATAATCCATGGACTCAACATTGGTCATAAAGAACTCATATACTTATTGCAAAAATCTACAAGTTATCAAAGCAAAGTATTACGCGCATGCTCCTAGGGGGATAGATTGGTAGGAAAAGACCATCGCTCGTCCCCGACCGCCACTCATAAGGAAGACAATCAATAAATAAATCATGCTCCGACTTCATCACATAACGGTTCACCATGCGTGCATGCTACGGGAATCACAAACTTTAACACAAGTATTTCTCAAATTCACAACTACTCAACTAGCATGACTCTAATATCACCATATTCATGTCTCAAAACAATTATCAAGCATCAAACTTCTCATAGTATTCAACACACTCATGAGAATTCTTACAAATCTTGTATGCTTAGCATATTCGGATTATTTAAGCAAATTACCATGCTATTTAAGACTCTCAAAATAATCTAAGTGAAGCATGAGAGATCAATAGTTTCTATAAAACAAATCCACCACCGTGCTCTAAAAGATATAAGTGAAACACTAGAGCAAAACTATATAGCTCAAAAGATATAAGCGAAGCACATAGAGTATTCTAACAAATTCCAAATCATGTATGGCTCTCTCAAAAGGTGTGTACAGCAAGGATGATTGTGGTAAACTAAAAAGCAAAGACTCAAATCATACAAGACGCTCCAAGCAAAACACATATCATGTGGTGAATAAAAATATAGCTCCAAGTAAAGTTACTGATGGAAGTAGACGAAAGAGGGGATGCCTTCCGGGGCATCCCCAAGCTTTGGCTTTATGGTGTCCTTAGATTATCTTGGGGGTGCCATGGGCATCCCCAAGCTTAGGCTCTTGCCACTCCTTGTTCCATAATCCATCAAAATCTTTCACCCAAAACTTGAAAACTTCACAACACAAAACTTAACAGAAAATCTCGTGAGCTCCGTTAGCGAAAGAAAACAAAAGACGACCACTTCAAGGTACTGTAATGAACTCATTCTTTATTTATATTGGTGTTAAACCTACTGTATTCCAACTTCTATATGGTTTATAAACTATTTTACTAGCCATATATTCATCAAAATAAGCAAACAACACACGAAAAACAGAATCTGTCAAAAACAGAACAGTCAGTAGTAATCTGTAACTAACGCAAACTTCTGGAACTCCAAAAAAATCAGCCAAAATAGGAAAGTTTCTGGAAATTACAGCAAGATCAATTAACTATCATCCAAGAAGATCCTATAGGTTTAACTTGGCACAAACACTAATTAAAACACAAAACACATCTAACCATAGGCTAGAACAAATATTTATTCCTAAACAGAAGCAAAAAGCAAAAAACTAAAAATAAAATTGGGTTGCCTCCCAACAAGCGCTATTGTTTAACGCCCCTAGCTAGGCATAAAAGCAAGGATAGATCTAGGTATTGCCATCTTTGGTAGGCAATCCATAAGTGGCTCTCATGATAGATTCATATGGTAATTTTATTTTCTTCCTAGGGAAGTGTTCCATGCCTTTCTTTAATGGAAATTGGAATCTAATATTCCCTTCCTTCATATCAATAATTGCACCAATCGTTCTAAGGAAAGGTCTACCAAGAATAATAGGACATGAAGGATTGCAATCTATATCAAGAACGATAAAATCTACGGGCACATAATTCCTATTTGCAACAATAAGAACATCATTAATTCTTCCCATAGGTTTCTTAATAGTAGAATCCGCTAGGTGCAAGTTTAGAGAGCAATCATCAAAATCACGGAAATCTAGCAAATCGCACAAAGTTTTGGGAATAGTGGAAACACTAGCACCCAAATCACATAAAGCATAGAACTCATGATCCTTAATCTTAATTTTAATAGTTGGTTCCCACTCATCATAAAGTTTTCTAGGGATAGAAACTTCCAACTCAAGTTTTTCTTCATAAGATTGCATCAAGGCATCAACGATATGTTTAGTAAACGCTTTATTTTGACTATAAGCATGAGGAGAATTTAGCATGGATTGCAACAAGGAAATACAATCTATCAAAGAGCAATTTTCATAATTAAATTCCTTGAAATCCATAATAGTGGGTTTATTAACATCTAGGGTTTTGATTTCTTCAATCCCACTTTTATCAATTTTAGCATCAAGATCTAAAAACTCTGAATTTTTGGAATGCCTTCTAGGTAAAGGTGGATCATATTCAGTCCCATCATTATCAAGATTCATATTGCAAAACAAAGATTTAATAGGGGACACATTAATAACTTTTAGATCTTCATCTTTATTTTCATAGAAATTTGAAGAACGCGCTTTTATAAAAGCAATCCTTCTTAGCACGCATTCTAGCGGTTCTTTCTTTGCACTCATCAATGGAAATTCTCATGGCTTTCAGAGACTCATTGATATCATGCTTAGGAGGAATAGATCTAAGCTTTAAAGAATCAACATCAAGAGAAATTCTATCAACGTTCCTAGCCAATTCATCAACTTTAAGCAATTTCTCTTCAAGCAAAGCATTGAAACTCTTTTGCGAATTCATAAACTCTTTAACACTAGTCTCACATTCAGAGGGCACCTTATTAAAATTTCCATAAGAGTTGTTGTAGGAATTACCATAATTACTAGAGGGATTACTAGGATAAGGCCTAGGATTAAAGATTCCCCTATACGCGTTGTTACCAAAATTATTCCTACCAACAAAATTCGCATCCATAGATTCATTATTATTCTCAATCAAAGTAGACAAAGGCATATCATTAGGATCAGAAGAAACACTCTTAGTAGCAAATAATTTCATAAGTTCATCCATCTTTCCACTCAAAACATTAATTTCTTCTATCGCATGCACTTTTTTATTAGTAGATCTTTCAGTGTGCCATTGAGAATAATTAACCATTATATTATCTAGGAGTTTAGTAGCTTCTCCTAAAGTGATTTCCATAAAAGTGCCTCCCGCGGCCGAATCTAAAAGATTTCTAGAAGCAAAATTCAATCTGGCATAAAAGTTTTGTATAATCATCCACAAATTCAAACCATGAGTAGGGCAATTACGTATCATTAATTTCATCCTCTCCCAAGCTTGTGCAACATGTTCATGATCAAGTTGCTTAAAATTCATAATATTGTTTCTAAGAGAGATGATCTTAGCGGGAGGAAAATACTTAGAGATAAAATCATCTTTGCACTTGTTCCAAGAATCAATACTATTTTTAGGCAAAGACGAAAACCAAGCTTTAGCATGATCCCTAAGCGAAAAAGGAAATAGCTTCAATTTAACAATATCATTATCAACATCTTTCTTCTTTTGCATATCACACAAATCAACGAAGCTATTTAGATGAGTAGCGGCATCTTCACTAGGAAGACCGGCGAATTGATCTTTCATGACAAGATTCAACAAAGCAGCATTGATTTCACAAGATTCAGTATTGGTAAGAGGACCAATCGGAGTGCTAAGGAAATCATTATTGTTGGTATTGGTAAAGTCACATAATTTGGTATTATCTTGAGCCATCGTGACAAACAAGCAATCCAACACACGAGCAAACAAAAAGCAAGTGAAAAAGAGGCGAACAAAAAAGAGGGGGCGAATAAAATGGCAAGGGTGAAGTGGGGGAGAGGAAAACGAGAGGCAAATGGCAAATAATGTAATGCGGGAGATAAGGGTTTGTGATGGGTACTTGGTATGCTGACTTTTGCGTAGACCTCCCCGGCAACGGCGCCAGAAATCCTTCTTGCTACCTCTTGAGCACTGCGTTGGTTTTCCCTTGAAGAGGAAAGGGTGATGCAGCAAAGTAGCGTAAGTATTTCCCTCAGTTTTTGAGAACCAAGGTATCAATCCAGTAGGAGGCTACGCGCGAGTCCCTCACACCTACACAAAACAAATAAATCCTCGCAACCAACGCAATAAGGGGTTGTCAATCCCTTCACAGTCACTTACGAGAGTGAGATCTGATAGATATGATAGGATAATATTTTTGGTATTTTTGTGATAAAGATGCAAAGTAAAATAAAAGCAAAGTAAAAAAGCAAAGGAAATAACTAAGTATTGGAAGATTAATATGATGAAGATAGACCCAGGGGCCATAGATTTCACTAGTGGCTTCTCTCAAGAGCATAAGTATATTACGGTGGGTGAACGAAATACTGTTGAGCAATTGACAGAATTGAGCATAGTTATGAGAATATCTAGGTATGATCATGTATATAGGCATCACGTCCGAGACAAGTAGACCGACTCATGCCTGCATCTACTACTATTACTCCACTCATCGACCGCTATCCAGCATGCATCTAGAGTATTAAGTTCATGAAAATAGAGTAACGCCTTAAGCAAGATGACATGATGTAGAGGGATAAACTCATGCAATATGATAAAAAACCCATCTTGTTATCCTCGATGGCAACAATACAATACGTGCCTTGCTGCCCCTACTGTCACTAGGAAAGGACACCGCAAGATTGAACCCAAAGCAAAGCACTTCTCCCATTGCAAGAAAGATCAATCTAGTAGGCCAAACCAAACTGATAGTTCGAAGAGACTCGCAAAGATAACCAATCATACATAAAAGAATTCAGAGAAGATTCAAATATTGTTCATAGATAATCTTGATCATAAACCCACAATTCATCGGTCTCAACAAACACGCCGCAAAAAGAAGATTACATCGAATAGATCTCCACGAGAGAGGGGGAGAACATTGTATTGAGATCCAAAAAGAGAGAAGAAGCCATCTAGCTACTAACTATGGACCCGAAGGTCTGAAGTAAACTACTCACACTTCATCGGAGAGGCTATGGTGTTGATGTAGAAGCCCTCCGTGATGGATGCCCTCTCCGGCGGAGCTCCGGAACAGGCCCCAAGATGGGATCTCGTGGGTACATTAGGTTGTGGCGGTGGAATTAGGTTTTTGGCTCCGTATCTGATCGTTTGGGGGTACGTAGGTATATATAGGAGGAAGGAGTGCGTCGGTGGAGCAACAGGGGGCCCACGAGGGTGGAGGGCGCGCCCTGGGGGGGTAGGCGCGCCCCCTACCTCGTGGCCTCCACCTTTGTTTCTTGACGTAGGGTCCAAGTCTCCCGGATCATAATCTTCCTAAAAATCACGTTCCCGAAGGTTTCATTCCGTTTGGACACCGTTTGATATTCCTTTTCTGCGAAACTCTGAAATAGGCAAAAAAACAGCAATTCTGAGTTGGGCCTCCGGTTAATAGGTTAGTCCCAAAAATAATATAAAAGTGAATAATAAAGGCCAATAATGTCCAAAACAGTAAATAATATAGCATGGAGCAATCAAAAATTATAGATACGTTGGAGACGTATCACTCTCCGTGTCGCGCAAGCGTGAGGGATCCCCACTGTAGGGTTTGCAATATGTTCATGATTTGCTTATGGTGGGTGGCGTGAGTGACAGAAGCATAGACCCGAGTAAGTAGGTTGTTTGTGTATGGGAGTAAAGAGGACTTGATGCCTTATAATGCTATGGTTGGATTTTACCTTAATGATCTTTAGTAGTTGCGGATGCTTGCTAGAGTTCCAATCATAAGTGCATATGATCCAAGAAGAGAAAGTATGTTAGCTTATGCCTCTCCCTCAAATAAAATTGCAATAATGATTACCGGTCTAGTTATCAATTGTCTAGGGACAAATAACTTTCTTGTGACAAAAAGGACTCTACTAAAACTAACTTAGTTGTGTCTTTATCTAAACAGCCCCTAGTTTTTATTTACGTGCTCTTTATTATCTTGCACCTAGCCTACAACACCTACAAAGTACTTCTAGTTTCATACTTGTTCTAGGTAAAGCGAACGTTAAGCATGCGTAGAGTAGTATCGGTGGTCGATAGAACTTGAGGGAATATTTGTTCTACCTTTAGCTCCTCATTGGGTTCGACACTCTTACTTATCGTAAGAGGCTACAATTGATCCCCTATACTTGTGGGTTATCGAGACCTTTTTTGGCGCTGTTGCCGGGGAGAGTAGGGTGGGGTGAATATTCTCGTGTGTGCTTGTTTGCTTTATCACTAAGTGGATTTTATTTGTTGTTCTAAGTTGTTCTCTATCTTTAGTTATGGATATGGAACACAAAATACCAAAAAAATAGGTTTACTTGCTACTCATGGAGATGGGGAACCTCCTAATACCCTAGATACTCATTATGTGAAAGATATTATGCACTAATTTAATAATCCTGACAAAACCCCATTCAATTATATAATGGGAGACATGTTGGATCAACGTGAATACTTTAGGGATTATCGCTTGACTCAAAAAGGGAAACTACTATGGGATCAAATTTATATGTTGCATTGGTATGCTCGGCAACTATGCTTGAGATATGATTATACTTGTTGCTCTAGGATGAAGGCTCCACACCTTCCCTTTTCATGCAAATTTAATGATAATGAAACCTTAGCTTCTTATGCTAATGGTATATATGATTACTATGATGTGGAACGAATAGAAGAATTTGTTGCTTTTAAGGGTGCTTGTGAAATTGAATCTTTGTTTAAAGAGTTTGAAGATTTTGATGATTCGGTTTATAGACCTGAAAATTTAGCTATCCTTAAATATTGCTATGAGAATTATAAATACAATTATGATATTGATGAATTTATTGAGAAAGTCTCCGCTGTCCGAGAAGAGACTAATATTTTGCAGGAGTCTATGGAAGAAGAAATTGATGAAACTGTGAGCTCATTGGATGAAAAAGATGATGAGGAGAGCGAAGAACAAAAGGAGGCAGATCGGATTAGCTACCCGTGCCCACCTTCTAATGAGAGTAACTCTCCAACTCATACATTATTTAATGTCCCTTCGTTCCTACCGAAAGATGAATGCCATGATAATTGCTATGATCCCGTTGATTCGTTTGAAATATCCCTTTTTGATGAACTTGATGCTTGCTATTCTTGTGGCCAAGATGCCAATATGAATTATGCTTATGGAGATGAAATTTCTATTGTTCCTTGTGTTAAACATGAAATTGTTGCTATTGCACCCACACATGATAGTCCTATTATCTTTTTTAATTCTCCAAACTACACTATATCGGAGAAGTCACTTATTAAGGATTATATTGATGGGTGGCCTTTTACTGTTGCACATGATAATTTTGATGAATATAATATGCATGTGCTTGCTGCTCCTACTTGCAATTATTATGAGAGATGAACTACATCTCCGCCTCTCTATGTTTCCAACACGATAAAATTGCAAGAAACTTCTTATGCTATGCATTGGCCTTTACTTGATGTGCATGAATTGTTCTTGTATGACATGTCGATGCATAGGAAGAGAGTTAGACTTCGTCATTGCTTGATATATGTTGCTTTGTGCTCACTACTAAATGCCAAATCATTGCTAATTCAAATTGACTTTGATATACCTTGGGATCCGGGTGGATTCATTACTTGAGCACCTTATGCCTGGCTTAATGGCTTTAAAGAAGTGCTGCCAGGGAGACAACCCGAAAATTTTAGAGAGTCGTTTATTTCCGTTGAGTGCTTTTATAGAGTTTAAAAACAAAAAAATAAAGAGGGGAACCCAAAACTTTTCAAAAAGGAAAGTGAAAGTGAGAGAGACAGACATTGTTGAAGTGAGGGAGCTCCTTGAACTTCGTTCATGCTCACGCAAACTTTGTGAATCTTGATTACAGGAACTTTTCAACAAAAATAATTATCCCCTTGTACAATTCCATTGTATTATAAAAATAATGTGCCAAGATTTGCCTTTAGGATGTTTACATTGCTTGTTGGTTTGTGCGGTGCAAAACAGAAACTTTGGCTGTAGTGCGCGATTTTACATTTTTTACTGGAACGTCAAACGGTTCTGAAACCTTTTGCACTGTATTTCTATACAAAATTTTTGTTTTTCCTAATTTTTTCAGAATTTTTGGAGTACCAGAAGTATGGTGAATGTTCAGACTACTACAGACTGTCCTGTTTAAGACAGATTCTGTTTTTGATGCATTGTTTGCTTGTTTTGATGAAACTATCGATTTCTATCAGTGGATTAAGCCATGGAAAAGTTATATTACAGTAGCTACAATGAAAAAACAAAATATGAATTGGTTTGCAACAGTACTTAGAGTAGTGATTTGCTTTATTATACTAACGGATCTTACCGAACTTTTTGTTGAGTTTTGTGTGGATGAAATGATCAAGGATCGAGGAGGTCTCGATATGAGGAGAAGGAGGAGAGGCAAGAGCTCAAGCTTAGGGATGCCCAAGGCACCCCAAGTAAATATTCAAGGAGACTCAACCGTCTAAGCTTGGGGATGCCCCGGAAGGCATCCCATCTTTCTTCAACAAGTATCGGTATGTTTTCGGTTTCGTTTCGTTCATGTGATATGTGCAAATCTTGGAGCGCCTTTTGCATTTAGTTTTCACTTTTCTTTGATGCACCATGCTGGTATGAGATAGTCCTTGGTTGATTTATAGAATGATCTTTTCACTTCACTTATATCTTTTGAGTATGGCTTTATAGAATGCTTCATGTGCTTCACTTATATCTTTTGAAGTTTGGATTGCCTGTTTCCCTACACATAGAAAACCGCCATTTGTAGAATGCTCTTTTGCTTCACTTATATTTGTTAGAGTGTGGGCATATCTTTTTTAGAAAGAATTAAACTCTCTTGCTTCACTTATATCTATTTAGAGAGTTGTCGGGAATTGGTCATTCACATGGTTAGTCATAAAATCCTACATAAAACTTGTAAATCACTGAATATGATATGTTTGATTCCTTGCAATGGTTTTGCGATATAAAGATGGTGATAATGCTAGTGGGTAATTGTGGATTGAAGAAATACTTTTGTTGAAGTTTGTGATTCCCGTAGCATGCATGTATGGTGAACCGTTATGTAACGAAGTCAGGGGATGATTTATTTATTGATTGTCTTCCTTATGAGTGGCGGTCGGGGACGAGCGATGGTCTTTTCCTACCAATCTATCCCCCTAGGAGCATGCGCGTAGTACTTTGTTTCGATAGCTAATAGACTTTTGCAATAAGTATGTGAGTTCTTTATGACTAATGTTGAGTCCATGGATTATACGCACTCTCACCCTTCCATCATTGCTAGCCTCTTCGGTACTGTGCATTGCCCTTTCTCACCTCGAGGGTTGGTGCAAACTTCGCCGGTGCATCCAAACCCCGTGATACGATACGCTCTATCACACATAAGCCTCCTTATATCTTCCTCAAAACAGCCACCATACCTACCTATTGTGGCATTTCCATAGCCATTCCGAGATATATTGCCATGCAACTTCCATCATCTTCATAAACATGACTTGAGCATTTATTGTCATATTGCTTTGCATGATCTTAAGATAGCTAGCATGATGTTTTCATGGCTTGTCCGTTTTTTGTTTTCATTGCTATGCTAGATCATTGCACATCTCGGTACACCGCCAAAGGCATTCATATAGAGTCATATCTTTGTTCTAGTATCGAGTTGTAACATTGAGTTGTAAGTAAATAAAAAGTGTGATGATCATTATTAGAACATTGTCCCATGTGAGGTTATCAAAATAAAAGTGGCCAAAGATGTCGGATTATGGGTTCCGGCAAAACCCTTGAGGTTCGAACTCTGGGGTGCGCACGAAGACCTCTCTCCCCCTAGCTCACGCTCTCACCGCAATCTCAAAGCTCAGCTTGCCCAACCCGAAGAACAAGGGACACAAGAGTTTATACTGGTTCGGCCACCGATGTGGTGTAATACCCTACTCCAGTGTGGTGTGGTGGATTGCCTAGTAGGCTTGGATGAACAAGTACAAGGGAAGAACAACCTCCTGAGGAGAGGTGTTCTTGAGCTCGGTGAACTTGTGTGTGTGAGGATGGTCCGAATGATCCCTCGGGGCCGAATCCGTTGCCCCCTACGGTGGTGGCTAGTCCTATTTATAGAGGCCCGGGTCCTCTTCCCAAATATCAGGCGGGAAGGGATCCCACAATGGCCAATTTGAAGGGGGACAGCTAGTACAAGCTATCCTGACAAAAGGTGGTCTTCGCGTGCCAAAGGCTCTAGTGGTGACGCCGTCGTGGGCTCCGCGATGACCTCCATCCTGCCGTCCTGCTGGTCTTGGCCTCGTTGCACCGATATGCAAACCTTTGCCTGATGCCTCGGGACTCCTCGCCTGCGCCTGCTCCTTTAGCACCGAAGAGGAAACCAGTACTCTGCGCCCGCTGGCGCCCGCCTGGCCTTGGTCGTCATGACTCACGTCACAGGAACCTCATGAGGTGCCCCTCACCTTGATCTCTCTGCTCCTCGCAAGCCAGCCTAGCGAGGCTGCCCCTGAGGAGGTCTTGTGTCGTATGCCTCGCGAGGCTTGGCCCCTCGCGAGGGTCTTGAGTGTTTGCTGGTGAAGATGGGCCGTACAGGGCCACTAGTGGAGCCACGATGTATGCCGCAGGCAGGCAAGTCTGGGGACCCCCATTCCCAGAACGCCGACAGTAGCCCCTGGGCCCAAGGTGCGCTCAAACTTGGCTTCGAGGCGAAGCCAAGGGGCAAGTGCGGAGCGCCAAGGGCCCCAACCGCCTGCGGCCTTGCTTAACACGTGGCGACTGACGGGACGTGGGCGTCTCTGCTTTCCCACGCCGCCTCGGCAACTGCACGACTAACAAAAGGTTGGCGCGGGCCGCGCTGCCTTCATTGCTTCCCTTTGTCTTGCTCCAGATCCCCTGTCTTGCTCTTCGTTCCCAAGAAGTCCAGATCCGCCCAAATCCTCCTCTAAGACTGCCGCCAATGGCGCCCAACAAAGCTTGGGCCGCCCCTCCGCCATCCTGGTACGAGCCTGCGCTGAATGCGCCAAGCGTCTCGGAGAAGAACCTCGCCTCCATGCTCCTGATGACGGCGGAGGGCGATGGAAGAGGAAGACTGCACTCCGGGCCGGCTCCGCCGAGCCAGAGGCCTCGAGCAGCACCTTCTATCCCTTCTTCATGAGCAGCATCGTGGCGGGGTTGGTTCCTCCCTTCTCCGACTTCTTCTATTCCGTCCTTAGCCATTACAAGCTTCACGCCCTCCTCTTCATCCCAACTCCATCCTCCTTCTGTCGATCTTCACCTTCTATTGCGAGGTGTACGTTGGGGTGATGTCGTCCATAGCTCTGCTGCGCCACTTCTTCTATCTCCGGGTCAAGGACGGCCCCTGCTCGGGGTGCGTCAACTTCGTCGCGGCCAACAAGACCAATGCAATCTTGAAGGCTGGGAAGAAGGCTGAGGGCTTCAGGGGCAAGTGGGTCCTGATGGATGCCAAGTGCTCCCATCCTCGGCTGGTGCTGCCGACGGAGATGCCCGCGTCTCATGACGGGTGGCTCCGCGTGAAGCTCACCGACCCTCGGGCGGAGTTGGTGCTAGAGAGGATGACCGCCGACCTGAAGCCTGATGATCCAAGGCCGGCGAAGCTGACGGGGGCCATGATCGTCAAGGATTTCATGGCATAGCGTGTGGCTCCCCTCCAGGCGCGCGCGCCCCTTGTGGAAGCTCGAGGATGAAGGGGACGACCTCCGCCTGCGTCCGGAGCCCCTGTCTGACGAGGAGCTGGGCACGGCCCTCCGCTCCTTGGTTGGGACGACCAAGGGTACCCGCCGGACAGCTTCGTTCCCTTGTACCGCCGCCCGGACGGGGCGAAGATCGCCGTTGCCATGCGTGTCTTCGATGGGCGTGGTCTTGTGCCGCCGGCGCCCTCTGAGGCCCCGGTGGTGACGGTTCCGGTGGTGGTGTCCTCCGACGATTCCGGCGAGGCGGAGGAGCAGGACTCGGCGGCCACCCCGGAGGGGTCTGGGGAGACCTCCCCTCCGGGCAAGGCCGACCTCCTCCGCGCCTTGCCTGACGACGACGCTGCCGGCGACCACCCAGTGAGGGAAGTCCTGCCCCCTGCTGGGGTCACTAGGAGGTCCAGGGTCTCCCTGTAACACCCCCGGTGTCATGGTACAGTAAACTCCTATTAATGGTGCCACACCATCATAATTTATTTTTGCTAATCATCACTTTGTTCCAAACCGACATCAAATCCAAATTTCATTTGAAATACAAGTCAAATTATTATTTCTTCAACCGGTGAGACAAAAATGTTCACTGGTTTGCAAGAATTCACTAACTAGTTTTCTTGAATATACCAACATTATTTGAATTATTAAAATGCCCTTGACCTATTTTAAACTGGTCCAAACAACCCCTTTATCTCATTTAAATTCCACCATAAATTCTAGGGGAAACAAATTGCCCCCAAACTTTTTGTGGCAGTGCAAGTTATTGCAATATATTTAAATAGCCAAGTTCCATAATTTTGCAAAGCCATTTGGTGGCTTATGTAAACGCTAATAGCGTCTATTAAAAGAAAACAGAAAAGAATGTAAAAGGAAAAGAAGGAAGCTTTTAAAAAGAAATAGGCCCATGTGGGACTGGGAGGCCCAACCCACCACACCTCCTCTCCCTCCTCACGCTACAGGAGACAGGGAGAGGGTGTGGCGGCCACCCGCGGCCGTGACCGCTCCTCGGCAACGTGCCGTCCATCCCCAGGCCCCCCTCTCGGATAAGAGCAACCCCAGCCGCCCCTCTCTCCCCTGGAAAAACCCTAGCCCCATCTTCCTTCCCCCCCGCGCCTTTGCTTCCTCCCCGCGACAAGCCGAGCCGCCGTCGCCATTGTCTTCGTCGTCTGCGTGCTTCCCGACGACCCCGAGCCCCGCTAGCTTATCCAGGAGGTCGGCGACGCTCCTCTCCTTCCACTACGGGGACGCGCTCGAGCTCGGAGCACCTACATCGAATGGATCGCGCGGCCTTCGACCTCGGGACCCGACTTCGTTCGTCGTCCGCCGTCGATTCCCGCCACTCCGGTCCACCTCCGACCTCCCCGACCTCGCCATCGAGCTCGCTGTGAGCTTCTCCTCCATCTCCCCTGTTTTTCCCCTTCGATCCGACGCCGTAGACTGCTCATTCCGTCGTGCCCGAAGCTCCATGCCCGCAGCCATGCTCGTCCGCCCGTGGTCGCACGCTTGGCCGTGTCCGGTCGCGCGTGCGTGCACCCGCCGCGCCCTGGCCATGCCCCGCACTCGCCTGCTGCCTTGGCCGCCCGTGCCCCGTGCACCGCGCGCGTCCGCGGCCGTTCGCTGCCGCGCTCCCCTGCTGCGCCCGCCTGCTGCTGCTGATCTACTGCTGGCTGTGCTGCTCATGCTTAACTGCTGCTTGCTACCCCGGTGTCGTTTGCTGCCGCTGCTTTATGCCTCCAACGTCGTCCCGCTGCTGATGCACGATGATGCTGCTGCTCCTAAACGGCTGCTGCTGTTGCAGCTGGCCATGGCCATATCCAAGGCCGTGAGGTGTGTGTGTGTGCTATGTGTGTGTTGTGTGTGTGCGCGTTGTGCGTGTGGCCGGCGGTGCCACATCCGTGTGTGGCCGGCCCTTGTTTATTTAGCACTGGTATAGATTAGGATTTACAACTAGTGCTAAGGTAGTCTAAATGGTAGATGACATGTGGACTCACTGTTAGTTTAAAGAAACGGCAAATTTTAAAAAAACGTTTAAGTCAATGGCATGTGGCCCTCTACACTGTTCATATGTTGATCAGTCTTTGACTGGGTCAGACCAGCCCCTCTGGCCCCATTGTCTTACACTATGGCTAGAATAGCCCTAAGTAACAAAAGTTTATTCTGCTTTTATATCCGTTTTAGAAATAAATCCAGTAATTAGGAAATTTAATAAATCTTTGAAAAAACATATAAAATAATCCGTAAGTCAGATGAAAATATTTTGTGCATGAAAGTTGCTCAGAACGACGAGATGAATCCGAATACATGGTCCGTTCGTCTACCACATGCCCCTAGCATAACGAACATGCAACTTTTCCCCTCTGTTTCATCTGTCCGAAAATGCCGGACTTCGGGAAAACTTTCCCGGATATTTTCCCCCTGCGCCGGTATCGCGTAGTACTACGTTAGAGCACCCCTAGCGCTGCTTATTACCTGTCATGCATCTGTTTGCTCTGTATTTACTGTTTCTTCCCCCTCTTCTCTTCGGTAGACCCCGAGACCGCTGCTGATGTCCCTGTGATTGACTACGTCACCGACGACCCTTCTTCCCTTTCAGCGGAGCTTCCAGGCAAGCCCCCCCTTTGATCATCCCGATATCGCCCATTTCATTCTCTCATGCTTGCATTAGATTTTGCTACTGTTCTTGTTTGCTCCTATTCTGATGCATAGCCTGCTTTTATAACCTACTCTTTGTACCTTACCTGCTTATCCTAAACTGCTTAGTATAGGTTGGTTAGTGATCCATCAGTGACCCCCACCTTGTCCTTGTTGCCCCTGCTTCATCATCGAAGACCCGATCAACGGGATCGAAGACCAGGCCCCGACACCGCATATCACTTTCCCCTTTTGTTGCTCGACTCTGCAGAGTTACCATCGAGTGTCGAAGGTGAAACCTATACATCACTCCTGATGAGATCTCTGTAGTGTAGCTATTCGGTCGTGGTCATCGAGGGTGATTTCCTCCTTAACCACTCCCGATACGACTCTGTCGTGCAACCCCTCAAGTGTGAACCTCGGGGGTGGTTCCTCTTACGTTCACCTTGATGATTACATCGAGTGTAATTCACCGGGGGTGATTCCTCGGGTTTTCCCCTTGATGTTTGGACACACGGATACTTGGACTTTACCACTGTTACTTGGAAAGGCGGGTTGACCCTGAGGGGTACCCACGAGTGATGTGGAGACAGGTTCACCTGGAGGGTGCCCGCGAGATAATTACGAGGCGTGGTCGGGCATTCCTAGCCCTTGCCGCAAGTCCTCGAGACGGGGCAACGGGGTCACATCTTCGTGAGTCTCTACTTGTTACTGCGTGCTCGTAATTCACTACGATTTGGATATTTGATCCGAGGGGCCTCTGGCCTGATAGCAATAACCATCACGTGGGCATAGTATGGGCGTTCTGCGTCGTATGCATCAGCCGAAGCTTAATAGACGCCAGCAACTGAGCGGCGCGCGCCGGGTTGGACTGGTAAGCACCTGCCTTTTAAAAGGAGGTAGCTAGGTCTGCTCACCGGCAGCGTACGCAACATGCAGGAGTTCCCGGGGAGATGGCCCATGACCCCTGGGGGCATAGGTTTAGTCCGGCGTGCTGACCTCTCTATTAAGCCTAGGTCGGGTTGCGGCGTATTGTTTGGCCGAGGCCGGGCATGACCCAGGAAAGTGTGTCCGGCCGGAGTTAATCGAGCGTGGTGGGTAAGTTGGTGCACCCCTGCAGGGAAGAAAACATCTATCGATAGCCTGTCCTACGGTAACGGACACTTGGTGTTGTATCCCGATCGATACAACTAGAACTGGATACCTGAGATGAGAAATGGATATGAGAAATGGAGATGAGAACTGGATAGTATGGCTCTGGGATTGCTTTCTCGCAGGGAGTCGAGAAAGGATCTCTGGCCGAGGTTGATAACACTTCTACTACCTTACTTTATGCTACTCTACTCCCTCATGTTGCTGCAAGATGGTGGTTTCCAGAAGATGCTAGTCTTCAATAGGACTAGGCCTTCTCTCTATTCTGGCATTTTTGCAGTCCAGTCCAGTCCACATATACAGCCCCTCTTTGACAATGTTGCATATGTAGTGTAGATCCTTGCTTGCGAGTACTTTGGGTGAGTACTCACGGTTGCTTTGCTCTCCCTTTTCCCCCTTTGTTCTTCTTTCCGGTTGATGCAACCAGATGTCGGAGCCCAGGAGCCATATGCCACCGCCGATGCCTACTACTACGTGGAGACCGCCGACGACCAGGAGTAGTTAGGAGGCTCCCAGGCAGGAGGCCTTGCCTTTTCGATCGATGTTGCTTTTGTGCTAGCCTTATTAAGGCTAACTTGTCTAACTTATGTATGTACTCGGATATTGTTGCTTCCGCTGACTCTTGTGTTTTCGAGCTTATGTATTCGAGCCCTCGAGGCCCCTGGCTTGTAATATAAAGCTTGTATTATTTTAAATTTGTGTCTAGAGTTGTGTTGTGATATCTTCCCATGAGTCCTTGATCTTGATCGTACACATTTGCGTGTATGATTAGTGTACGATTGAATCGAGGGCGTCACAAGTTGGTATCAGAGCCGACTGCCTGTAGGTTGCCCCCTTTCCAACTCCTTGGCCGAAGTTGAGTCTAGTCATTGAAAAACTTTTACTAACATGGTTGTGTGGCTTACGGGCCCATGTTTCCATTGGGTGATATTAGGATCTTTTACTCCTTGTCTATACTCTGGAACTCTGATCTCTCTTCCATTTGGGTTAAACGAACTTACTAACTCTAACACTAGGATCTCGTAATTACTTCCTCCCGGAGAGCCCCTTATTACTGATGATCGCCTGCTGCACCAGAAGATTCCGAAGATACTCTACGATGTTCTCTTGAGACTTTGTGCCTGTCGCTTTTGCAATTCCCTACCACCGATATATCCTTATGGATAACTACATACATTTGTCATTCATACAAGCATTCCTTGTTGCTCTTGTTATTTCAAGATGCCCTAAAATACTCTCCGTTGCCCCGAGAATCCTTTGAGCTTACTGCCTTGCAGTTCTTTACCACATGAATACCCCTACGGATAATTCCTCGCACTTATCGAGTATCCGTTCATCCCCAGTTGTTCGTATGCTTCATAAGATTCTCTGAAATACTATTCAATTTTCCGAGAATCCTCTTCAAACTATTGCTCTGCAATTACTTGCCTGCTTACATTATGGATGCTTCTCATATGTCTAGAAATATTCATTAGTATCATTTGACACCGTCATTTTGTTCCTATTGATTCAACATGTGAGCGAATGCGCGCAATCATCAGTTGATCCTTTTAAATGATCTTTCTGGCTCAGACGTCACTCCGGACATGAGCTGGTTCTCGGCAAACCAAACCTTAATTGATTGTCAATCTATATCTATTCAACTTGTCTTTTGATCAGAGTATCTGCTTCTGATCTTCTAATTTGGAAATAATAATTTCTTTGCATTAAGCATCGAATTATTCAGATGTTTCTATAATCCAATGCCTTTGCATTCTTTCCTTCTTCTGATTGTGTACTGATACTCAAATCAGATCCATTGAGGACCGTTGAATCGTTTGTTGGATTATTATCCTGCAGTTTCCTTCATATTCAAAATTTTGTGAGCTCTTCCCCTGATACATATTGCCTTTGGTAAATTGTATTCTCTGCTTTGTCAACCATGCTCTGCTTCCGAGCTTGATTTAATTATCTCTATGGTTTTTTCAAATGTTCCTAAGATGCCCTGATGGGTTGAACTAATGCTTTCCCTAATTTGTGTGAACCCGGAAATTCTATGGGTCATACTCTACTGGTGTTACACCGGATAAAAATTTCTACACTACAACTTTGTCAAAAGCGAGAAGTAAATGAGAAGTTATGCATTGAAGAAGTGGGAGTCGACCTTGAACTTTGTGTTCATGCCCATAGACACGATGTAGATCTTATCATGGAAGCTTCTCTTATAATCAAATGTTCCCTTGGTATAAGCTCATCTTGCATCTTTAATTTGATTCTTTGCAATCGTGGTTCCGACCATATTTTCTCCTTGATTCCATTTCTCGGACAAGTTAAAATACTTGTCTTCTGCAGATCATTTCATCTGTCCAACCTCTATTTTGATCTACCTCGAGTATTTCCCCCTGTTATCTCGAGAATATCACGTGACTACATAACTTCTTATGAGTTCTTCCTCAACTATTATTTCTCGCCGATTCCAATTTTCCACGGGTTTTGGGTTATTAGTCACTTGAGAACACCGATAAGTGAATCGATTCCGCACTATGATTCTAAAACTCTAAGTACTTTTCATTGCTTACGAGATTAATAATCCTTCAAGTCATTCCTAGCCTGATCAGCTATATCATTATCGTACTAAAAAATTTAACTGTGCTATCTGGTCCTTCTTCCCGGAGCACAATTTCAGACAATGAGCTAAGCTTACATCGATCTTCCTTGTCTTATCATTTTTCGCCTTGAATAGCAAGCTTCATTTCGAGTTTGTGTCGTACCCGTGGCTCAAATAACCTTACGCTTCATCATTTCTTTTGCGTGATGTCGTCATTGATCGATTACATCTTCATGAAACCTCTCGACAAATGTGTCGTGATCATCATCATCATTCCAAACTTTTCCAGGATATCAACCGAATTCATGATGAGAAATACCATCCTTGCCCCCTCGATGAATTTTTGCTGAGCCCGTGGGCCCCATCCTCATCTTTCCCTTGCTAAAATTGTATGACTTATTTTATAAGTTGTTTCCAATGGGTCCTTGTGTATCCAAAGTCTGACCTTTCTCTGATGACCATGTCAATGCTATCCTGAAGCATGTTTGTGGTACTCCGAACATCAACAAGAACATTGGAAGCGCAATGCTAAACCTTCTTGATCAATTATCCAAACACCATTTTATGGGTAAACCTCATAAATTCCTTGCCCCTTTGTCTAACTGGTTTCATACATGGAGCCTTATCATGTATATCATGCTATGCCTTTCCTTGGGAAAGATATACTCTTGATACCCAGGTATAAACACAATTTTCCTTGCCATTGGTCTGTTTAATCTGATAATCACTTTTTCCTTTCCATTGTTCTATTTGACCTTTCTGGCAATCAAACTTGTCTGAGCAGAGATAATTCCCTGCTTATGTAACACCTCGGTGTACAAGCTCTGTCAGTAAGACCTTGTTACTATTGTTGATGACATTCCGGTAACCACCGATGGACGAGAACTTTGCCTATTGGTCCACCTCGTTTCAACGAGCAGGAAAATGGTTCTCTTCGTCCCACGCCCTTGGTACCAAACTTTGTTACCAACATAACTGACAGGCTATCCTCTGACTTGCCTTGCTATCATGACCGTTCAAGATGTTAGCGCCTTCCTGCTTTTAAACCACATGGTGGTCCCATAAACCACAGTTCCGCAGGATCGAAACCCGACTCTCCTGTACACCCTCGTTTCTAAGATTATTTCTCACGCTTGGCTTCATATGAAAATCCTAAGCCGCCTTCCGAGTGGCGATCTATTTGGTATCAGACGCAATACTTATTACCATTGCTCTGAACCACTTTCACCCTCTGTTTCAGGCAATGAACGATTGCCTACCCGGTTGGAGCTTCTTATTGCACCTCCTTCCCTTGCTCTCAACGTCTTTCTTAAATTTCGACTCGAGAGGTGCCTCTATGCCACGTTCACCGAGATAGTCCCAAGGTACCTATCTTGTGTTGAGCTCCGTCCTTCCCGAGTCTTTCCTCCATACACCACCCCTTAAATCTCGGGACGAGATTTCTTGTAGTGGAGGAGATTTGTAACACCCCCAGTGTCATGGTATAGTAAACTCCTGTTAATGGTGCCACACCATCATAATTTATTTTTGCTAATCATCACTTTGTTCCAAACCGACATCAAATCCAAATTTCATTTGAAATACAAGTCAAATTATTATTTCTTCAACCGGTGAGACAAAAATGTTCGCTGGTTTGCAAGAATTCACTAACTAGTTGTCCTGAATATACCAACATTATTTGAATTATGAAAATGCCCTTGACCTATTTTAAACAGGTCCAAACAACCCCTTTTATCTCATTTAAATTCCACCATAAATTCCAGGGGAAACGAATTGCCCCCAAACTTTTCGTGGCAGTGCAAGTTATTGCAATATATTTAAATAGCCAAGTTCCATAATTTTGCAAAGCCATTTGGTGGCTTATGTAAACGCTAATAGCGTCTATTAAAAGAAAACAGAAAAGAATGTAAAAGGAAAAGAAGGAAGCTTTTAAAAAGAAACAGGCCCATGTGGGACTGGGAGGCCCAAACCACCACACCTCCTCTCCCTCCTCACGCTACAAGAGACAGGGAGAGGGCGTGGCGGCCATCCCGCGGCTGTGACCGCTCCTCGGAAACGTGCCGTCCATCCCCTGGCCCCCCCTCTTGGATAAGAGCAACCCCAGCTGCCCCTCTCTCCCCTGGAAAAACCCTAGCCCCATCTTCCTTTCCCCCCGCGCCTTTGCTTCCTCCCCACGACAAGCCGAGCCGCCGTCGCCATTGTCTTCGCCGTATGCGTGCTTCCCGACGACCCCGAGCGCCGCTAGCTTATCCAGGAGGTCGGCGACACTCCTCTCCTTCCACTACGGGGACGCGCTCGAGCTCGGAGCACCTACATCGAATGGATCGCGCCGCCTTCGACCTCGGGACTCGACTTCGTTCGTCGTCCGCCGTCGATTCCCACCACTCCGGTCCACCTCCGACCTCCCCGACCTCGCCATCGAGCTTGTTGTGAGCTTCTCCTCCATCTCCTCTGTTTTTCCCCTTCGATCCGACGCCGTAGACTGCTCGTTCCATCGTGCCCGAAGCTCCATGCCCGCATCCATGCTCGTCCGCCCGTGGTCGCACGCTTGGCCGTGTCTGGTCATGCGTGCGTGCACGCGCCGCGCCATGGCCATGCCCCGCACTCGCCTGCTGCCTTGGCCACCCGTGCCCCGTGCACCGCGCGCGTCCGCGGCCGTTCGCTGCCGCGCTCCCCTGCTGCGCCCGCCTGCTGCTGCTGATCTGCTGCTGGCTGTGCTGCTCATGCTTAACTGCTGCTTGCTACCCCGGTGTCGTTTCCTGCCGCTGCTTTATGCCTCCAACGCCGTCCCGCTGCTCATGCACGATGCTGCTACTGCTCCTAAACGGCTGCTGCTATTGCAGCTGGCCATGGACATATCCAAGGCCGTGAGGTGTGTGTGTGCGCGCGCTATGTGTGTGTTGTGTGTGTGTGCGCTGTGCGTGTGGCCGGCGGTGCCACATCCGTGTGTGGCCGACCCTTGTTTATTTAGCACTAGTATAGATTAGGATTTACAACTAGTGCTAAGCTAGTCTAAATGGTAGATGACATGTGGACTCACTGTTAGTTTAAAGAAACAGCAAATTTTTTGAAAAAATGTTTAAGTCAATGGCATGTGGCCCTCTACACTGTTCATATGTTGACCAGTCTTTGACTGGGTCAGACCAGCCCCACTGGCCCCATTGTCTTACACTGTGGCTAGAATAGCACTAAGTAACAAAAGTTTATTCTGCTTTTATATCCGTTTTAGAAATAAATCCAGTAATTAGGAAATTTAATAAATCTTTGAAAAATCATATAAAATAATCCGTAAGTCAGATGAAAATACTTTGTGCATGAAAGTTGCTCGGAACAACGAGACGAATCTGAATACAATCTCTTCGTCTACCACACGCCCCTAGCATAACGAACCTGCAACTTTTCCCCTCTGTTTCATCTGTCCGAAAATGCCGGACTTCGGGAAAACTTTCCCGGATAATTTCCCCCTGCGCCGGTATCGCGTAGTACTACATTAGAGCACCCCTAGTGCTGCTTATTGCCTGTCATGCATCTGTTTGCTCTGTATTTACTGTTTCTTCCCCCTCTTCTCCTCGGTAGACCCCGAGACCGCTGCTGATGTCCCTGTCATCGACTACGTCACCGACGACCCTTCTTCCCTTTCAGCGGAGCTTCCAGGCAAGCCCTCCCTTTGATCATCCCGATATCGCCCATTCCATTCTCTCATCCTTGCATTAGATTTTGCTACTGTTATTGTTTGCTCCTATTCTGATGCATAGCCTGCTTTTGTAACCTACTCTTTGTACCTTACCTGCTTAGTATAGGTTGGTTAGTGATCCATCAGTGACCCCCACCTTGTCCTTGTTGCCCCTGCTTGATCATAGAAGACCCGATCAACGGGATCGAAGACCAGGCCCCGACACCGCACATCACTTTCCCCTTTTGTTGCTCGACTCTGCAGAGTTACCATCGAGTGCCGAGGGTGGAACCTATACATCACTCCTGATGAGATCTCTGTAGTGTAGCTATTCGGTCGTGGTCATCGAGGGTGATTTCCTCCTTAACCACTCCCGATACGACTCTGTCGTGCAACCCCTCAAGTGTGAACCTCGGGGGTGGTTCCTCTTACGTTCACCTTGATGATTACATCGAGGGCGTCACACTCCCCCTCGGGGAAGCCGCCGTCTGGTGTCCCGCTGAAGAGCAGATCGTCACTGGTCTCTCGGGGTGACGCCCCTGCCTCACCGCCGCCCGGAGCCACCGCGGCCTCGCAGACTCCTGGGGCCGCGCGCCCGCGCCCCAGGCCGCGAGGCCCCTAAGCTCCGCACTTTTGAAGAGGCGCCGGGACTACACCGCCGTGGACCAGTGAGTATCCTGCCCTAACCTTGCCCTTGCTCATGCTTCCGCCGCGGCTTCCTGATGCTTCCTCCTTGAGCTTCTAGGCCGACGTCGTCATCGAAGAAGAAGAAAGAGGGGGCGGCCACATCCTCGGGGACCCAGCAGCCTGGCACGGCCGCGCCTCCTCCAGCACAGAAGGGCGGCGATGGCGCCCGCCCCTCTCCGGCCCGGTCTTCCTCGCGAGGCCCGGAGGAGCATCTCCAGGGGACAGCGGCCCTTAATGCTACGTCGACTCCCGAGGTGCTTGTCCCCAGCTCGCTGGCCGAGGCCCCGCACGCTCTGGAGCTCCTGGCTTCTTCTTCCCCCATAGTTAACCTGCAGGTCTTGGCGATGACGCTGCCTTCTCCTTCCACCCCACTACCAGTTCGTGATCCTTCTGCCTCGCCTGACGCCCTGGAGCACGCCCTTTCTGCGCTGACCCGGCTGCGGGGTGATCTTCAAGGCGCCGACCGTCGCCTAGTGGCCGGGCGCCTGGAGCTGATCTCTAGTTGGTTGCACTCTGATGCATCCATCCGGGAGGCGCTGAGCCAGGCCGTGGCGGCTTCCGAGAAGGACAAGCAGGCCGCTGCCCAAGCCGCGGCTGCCCGCGAGGCGGCGCTGAAGGATGCCGGGGCCGCCCAGGATCGCTGCCGATCGCTGGAGCCCGAGCTGGAGACCATGCGCAATGAGCGCGCGGCCAAGGCTCGAGACCGCAAGGCGGAGGAGGAGAAGATGAAGGCCCGAGAGGACGCCGTCAGAGGTCGTTACGCCAAGCTGGAGCAGTTGGCGAGGGCACAGGCCACAGAGCGCAGCCGGCTGGAGAAGCTGGAGCAGGAGATGAAGGCAGAGAAGGCAGAGCTGGAAGCCAAAGTGAAGATCCTGGCCGAGGACCGCGTGGCCTTCAAGTCCCTTGAGGAGAAGTCCCGCGTGGCGCTGCGGGCACTCTACGAGAAGGACTTGGAGGAGCCGCTCGCGACAGACGACGAGGGCCCCACCCAGCTGCTCCCTCGTCTTATCGTGGCGCTCGAGGGCGTCGTCGGTGGGATCGGCCCCTTGGTGGAGGGGGAAGCCCTTGCGCTCTCCTCATCTGCGCTGACGCGCATCCTCAACCACCTCCATCTTCATGATCCTGACGCCGACCTTGACGAGCTGCTCGAGCCCGTGGATGATGAGCGCTGTGCAGTTGCTGCCGAAGCCGTGAAGAGCCGGATAGAGGCCTTGCTGAAGAAGTTCCGCGCCTTCGACCTTGCGCCCTCGCCCGGTGGTGCTGCCGAACCTGCGACTCCGGCGGGCAGCATAGGTGAGGGCAACGTCGCCGTCGAAGGGGCACCCCTTGCAAGTGACGGTGGTGTCCAAGGATGACGAGATGGCTTGCTAGTGGCTACTTTTCCAGCTTTGCCTCTGCAACATGCACCATGCCTCGTGGAGGCGTTTAAACTTGTGTTTGGTATTTGAAGAACAGTATGTTTTGTAATATTTGTTTGAGATTCCACGATTTCCTTCCCGTTTGCCTGGTGTTCTACGTCAGCAGGGCCCGACCCCGTGCATACCTCAGCCGTCGTCGGGCCGTCCGAATCACCAGGACAGTCCAAGGGGTGAGGGGCTACGTGGCCAGTTAGGCACCTGAGTCACGATACTCAGGAGTCCCCCTTGACGCGCAAACGGCCTGCAGGAAGAAACCGCTAAAGTAGGTATTAGGGTTCTACGTCGGCAGGGCCCGACCTCGCGCATACCTCAGCCGCCATTGGGCCGTCCAGATCACCAGGACGGACCAAGGGGTGAGGGGCTACGTGGCCAGTTAGGCTCCCGAGTCACGATGCTCAAGAGTCCCCCTTGACGCTCAAACAGACCTTCATACCTGTCCTCACCGAGGTCCCGCTTGGGAGTGGCGCGCGACGACCAGGTCTGAGGTACCTGGCAGGGCGGTGTACGCTAGGCAGGGCCTAAGCGTAGCCCCCGTGCCCAGCCCCCTCACGCGACTCTCCCGAGGGGAGAGCGTTGCGGTGAGGCTGGACACTGAGCCGGGTGGCTCCCTGAGGTTGGTACGGTCATGGGGCCGCCCTTAGTTGTTTATCACCAGCGCGGAGCGTAGCGCTTCCGCACTTGCACGGGCATATCCGCTCCTCAACCGTGTCGACTGCCAGCGCGGAGCATGGTGCTTCCACTGGTGCGTGGGTGAGGGCTCCCTCTGAGTGGAGCCCCCGGGGCGTGTACAGCCCCGCCCTGACACGTGGCTTGCACGACAGGGCTAGACGAGGTGTGTCTGGGCACTCGTGAGCCAGCGCGGGACTCACGAGGCCCTACATCAAGGAGGGTTGCGCCTGGGCTTGGTTCTTGATAGCTTCAGTGATCCTGCGAGATGGTTAGGTAACCTGCGCCGGACGAATTTCCTGAGGCGATCCCATGAGAAGGCCAGACACCAACGACCCCAGGAGGTGACGTGAACGGGGCCGACCCGCCAGACAGAGCTCAGTCATTGGGTTTATCGACGCTGCAGGGACGGACCCGAGCACAGACGCTGTCCTGAGCCTACTCATGCGAGTAATCCTAAAGGGAAAACAATCGGCGCGCGGCTCCCATGGCAATGAGGGTGGTCGCGGGTGGGGTATTGATGTACCAGATAAGCAGGTGATAGCCATAGATAACTTATGCGAGGAGACAAGCTAGCTTAGGATAGATGTAAGAACGATACATGCCACTGGGACGGACCCGAGCGGCCTGGGGATGATGCAGCCCGAGGGGCGCCCCCAACAGAGTAAGCTAAAGATGCAAAAAGATACACGTCGCGGGGACAGGCCCGTGCGACCTGGGAATGATGCAGCCCGAGGGGCGCTCCCAGCTGAGTAAACTGGAAAATGTCACCTGGTTCCGTTGTCGAAGGGGGTTGAGGTAGCTGAAGGTGTGCGCTGGAGAGGTCGCCTCTCACGAGCCACCAGGGCCCTGAGCCCGAGGAGGCTCTGGGGGCTCGGATGGTTCCTTGAGGACCGTCGCCATCCCTGCCAAGACTACGTGATGCCTGGCCTCCTGAGCCGCCAGGATGCTTCGTAGATGACGCTGGTAGGTGACAGCCACGTTCGGCAGGCCAAACGTCATGCGAACATAGTTGTGAGGTGGACCCTCGCACCGGCCAACGCTCGAAGGCCAGAAGCGCTCCTGAGATGCGGCCCTGTTGAGCCCTGGAATGTTGACGCAGACACGCAGACCCCCGTCCTCGCCAGGATGGGGAGCTGCACTGGGTGGTGGGCGGCGGTCACCGCGTATGGTCCTTGCTTCCTGAAGCTCCTGGATCGCCTTGGTGATGAACCCCTGGGCACTTGGCGCTCCTCGCCTTGTTCCCTCTTGAGGGAAACGTGCAGCGAAGCATGCCTCCACGTGGTGCCCGAGCGCCTCCCTCGTGACATTGGCTAGGTCTGAGGCGCTCCAGAAGAGAGCCCCCGAGCCCAGCCTGAGGAGGGCGTCGGGTGCGCCTTCCTATGCGAGGGAGGGAGGCGCCCCGGCTGCGGGCGCAGATCCTGAGGTGGTGCCACTGGAGACACCTCTTCCCTGAGGAGCTGGGTGGAGTAGCTGCTTCTTCTTCTTGGGGATGGCCTCAGGAGGGTACAGGGTGCCTTCGTTGTTGGGGTCTTCGATTGCTGCGGCTTGGAAGGCGCGCTCAAGGGAGCACACCGCATCTCTTTCTTCACACGGAACCATGATGATGCCGCCACTCCCCGGCATCTTGAGGACATTGTAGCCGTGGTGGGTCACCGCCATGAACTTGGCCAACGCTGGATACCCAAGGATGGCGTTGTACGGCAGGCGGATGTGGGCGACGTTAAAGTCAATGAGCTCGGTGCGGTAGTTGTCACGCTGGCCAAAGGTGACGAGGAGGCGGACCTGCCCTATCGGGGTGGTGTAGCCGTCGGTCACTCCGGAGAAAGGCTTGGTAGGCTGTAGCTGATCGTATGGCACTTGGAGGCTGTCGAACGTCTCGACGGACAGGACATTGAGCCCTGCGCCGCCGTCGATGAGGGTCTTGGTGACTTGGATGTTGCTGTGATGGGTGAGCAAAGCATCGGGAGGGCGCCAGCAGTGGCCGCGCACTTGAGCTGGTCCGACGAGCTGAAGGTGATGGCGCACTTGGACCACCTGAGCGGGCGCGTGGGCTCGAGCCTGGGAAGGGCTGCGTTCACCTCGCGAGCAAACTGCTTGAAGATACACTGGGAAACTGGGGCCTCAGCACCGCCCAAGATGCAAGCGATAGCGCGCGGCTCCTGGAAGCCCCCAGCCCCCTCGTCCTGATGGTGGTCGTCGATCCTTCTTGGTGGTGGCGGCAACGGAGGGGGCCAGCATTGCCTTGAGGACGGTCCTCACGAGGTTGATCCCTCCAGGCGCCCTCACGAGGCTGGTCCTGCCAGTGGTCCTCACAATGTCGGTCGTGATGACCCACAAGTATAGGGGATCTATCGTAGTCCTTTCGATAAGTAAGAGTGTCGAACCCAACGAGGAGCAGAAGGAAATGATAAGCGGTTTTCAGCAAGGTATTCTCTGCAAGCACTGAAATTATAGGTAACAGATAGTTTTGTGATAAGATAAATTGTAACGGGTAGCAAGTAACAAGTGTAAATAAAGTGCAGCAAGATGGCCCAATCCTTTTTGTAGCAAAGGGCAAGCCTGGACAAACTCTTATATAGAGAAAAGCGCTCCCGAGGACACATGGGAATTATCGTCAAGCTAGTTTTCATCACATTCATATGATTCGCGTTCGGTACTTTGATAATTTGATATGTGGGTGGACCGGTGCTTGGGTGCTGTCCTTACTTGGACAAGCATCCCACTTATGATTAACTCCTATTGCAAGCATCCGCAACTACAAAAGAAGTATTAAGGTAAACCTAACCATAGCATGAAACATATGGATCCAAATCAGCCCCTTACGAAGCAACGCATAAACTAGGGTTTAAGCTTCTGTCACTCTAGCAACCCATCATCTACTTATTACTTCCCAATGCCTTCCTCTAGGCCCAAATAATGGTGAAGTGTCATGTAGTCGATGTTCACATAAGACCACTAGAGGAGAGACAACATACATCTCGTCAAAATATCGAACGAATACCAAATTCACATGACTACTAATAGCAAGACTTCTCCCATGTCCTCAGGAACAAACGTAACTACTCACAAAGCATATTCATGTTCATAATCAGAGGAGTATTAATATGCATATAGGATCTGAACATATGATCTTCCACCAAATAAACCAACTAGCATCAACTACAAGGAGTAATCAACACTACTAGCAACCTACAGGTACCAATCTCAGACTTAGAGACAAGAATTGGATACAAGAGATGAACTAGGGTTTGAGAAGAGATGGTGCTGGTGAAGATGTTGATGGAGATTGGCCCCCTCCCGATGAGAGGAGCATTGGTGATGACGATGGCGATGATTTCCCCCTCCCGGAGGGAAGTGTCCCTGGCAGAACAGCTCCGCCAGAGCCCTAGATTGGTTCCGCCAAGGTTCCGCCTCGTGGCGGCGGAGTCTCATCCCGAAAGCTTGCTTATGATTTTTTTCTCGGACGAAAGACTTCATATAGCAAAAGATGGGCACCGGAGGGCCACTAGGGGGCCCACGAGGCAGGGGCGCACCCAGGGGGTAGGGCGCGCCCCCCACCCTCGTGGCCAGGGTGTGGGCCCCCTCTGGTATTTTCTTCGCCAGTATTTTTTATTATTTCCAAAAAAACTTCCATGGAGTTTCAGGACTTTTGGAGTTGTGCAGAATAGGTCTCTAATATTTGCTCCTTTTCTAGCCCAGAATTCCAGCTGCTGGTATTCTCCCTCTTTATGTAAACCTTGTAAAATAAGAGAGAATAGGCATAAGTATTGTGACATAATGTGTAATAACAGCCCATAATGCAATAAATATCGATATAAAAGCATGATGCAAAATGGACGTATCAACTCCCCCAAGTTTAGACCTCGCTTGTCCTCAAGCAGAAGCCGATAACGATAAATATGTCCACATGTTTAGAGATAGAGGTGTCGATAAAATGAAATACGGACATGAGGGCATCATGATCATTCTTATAACAACAACATATATGAATATTGTCATATTATTTCTTATGATAAAGTAACAATCTATTCACTATGTCAAGTATGAATCAGAAACTTCATTGAAAACTAACAAACTATAATCTCAGTCATTGAAGCAATTGCAATTTATCATAACATCAGAAAGAGTCAATATAAGAGCTTTTCAGCAAGTCCACATACTCAACTATCATTTAGTCTTTCACAATTGCTAACACTCACGCAATACTTGTGGTTACGGAGTTTTAATCGGACACAGAGAAAGATAGGGGCTTATAGTTTCGCCTCCCAACCTTTTACCTCAAGGGTGATGTCAACAATAATAGTTCATGCTAACTTTACATCCAATTGGATATATATATCCGGATCTTTCCAACACAATGTGCTTGCCAAAGGATAAAATGAAAAAGAGGAAAGGTGAAGATCATCATGACTCTTGCATAAGGTAGAAGATAAAAGTAAAAGATAGGCCCTTCGTAGAGGGAAGCAGAGGTTATCATGCGCTTTCAGGGTTGGATGCACAAAATCTTAATGCGAAAGAACGTCACTTTACATTGCCACTTGTGATATGGACCTTTATTATGCAGTTCGTCGCTTTTATTCTTCCACATCACAAGATCGTATAAAACTTATTTCCTCCACACTAATCAATCATACATATTTAGAGCAATTTTTATTGCTTGCACCGATGACAACTTACTTGAAGGATCTTACTCAATCCATAGGTATATATGGTGGACTCTCATGGCAAAACTGGGTTTAAGGATATTTGGAAGCACAAGTAGTATCTCTACTTGGTGCAAAGAATTGGCTAGCATGAGGGAGAAAGGAAAACTCAACATGTTGGATGATCCATGACAATATACTTTATTTCAGATATAAGAAAACATAACCCATTACGTTGTCTTCCTTGTCCAACATCAACTCTTTAGCATGTCATATTTTAATGAGTGCTCACAATCATAAAAGATGTCCAAGATAGTATATTTATATGTGAAACCTCTCTTTCTTTATTACTTCCTATTAATTGCAACGATGACCAAAACTATGTTTGTCAACTCTCAACAACTTTTAATCATCATACTCTTTCTATGTGAAGTCATTACTTTTCATAAGATCAATATGATCTCTTTATTTATTTTTATTCTTTCTTTTTCTTTTATTCCCTCAAAATCATAGCAAGATAATCAAGCCATTGACTCAACACTAATCTTTATTATATATAGCTCACGGACTCGATTACATAAAGGGATCATAAGGCAAAACTCAAAACTAGATCATACCAAAAACTTTATTCTACTAGATCAAGATAATACTAAAAGGATCGAACTAAGAAAAACGGTAAAGATAGGAGTGTGATGGTGATACGATACCAGGGAACCTCCCCCAAGCTTGGCAGTTGCCAAGGGGAGTGCCCATACCCATGTGATTATATCTCTTTCTTCGGAGGTGATGGTGTGATATTCTTGGCGATGATACTCCTCAGGATACGATTCTCTTCCTCGAGCTTATTGAGTTGCTGCTTGAGATCCATTATCTCCTTACGGAGCTTACCCGACGGTTAAAGCTCCTTGCACCCATGGATGTTGCATAGCTGCGGGGGAACAAGTAACACTCCTTTTCATATTCTCGTAAGAAAGAAATCTAACATTGGAAGGGATAACCGAGTTTGGAATAGCCGAGCTTTGTAGTTCCCCCATCGTGAATCCAGCTCGGAAGCGAGAAGTGACTTCTTGATCCTCCTCCATGGCATCTATCCTCTTCAAATCAGCCTCCATATCTTCCTCCGTTGCTGGCCCAAAGTGGTCAACATCGCTGTTTGTCCTTGATCTCGATGCCGGATGAGACACCCGGCTCTCCCCGACTGACTCTTGAGAAGACATCTTGCTCTAATCTGCAGCAGCAACAGTTTGAAACAAAAACAGAGGATATTTGCGTGATACGAGAGTCAAAACCTTCGGGAGATTATATAATGAATTTTTACCGACCAAAATACGTATCGTGCAAGAAAACGGAGTCCGGAGAGCGCACGAGGTGCCCACGAGGCAGGGGGCACACCCTCCACCCTCGTGGAGGCCTCGTGTCCTTCCCGGACTGCTTCTTATTTTCCTATTTTTCTAAATATTCCAAAACGGAGAAATTTTTCCATTAGAACTGTTTTCGAGTCGGTTTACTTACCGTACCACATACCTATTCCTTTTCGGAGTCTGAAACGTTCTGGAAAGTGTCCCTTATGTATTCCTCCGGTGTTACGGTTTCAATAACATTAGTTTCAACATTTATAGGATTACCTGAGATATAATGTTTGATTCTTTGACCGTTCACCACCTTCGGATTTGTGCCTTCGAAGTTGTTGATTTTTATGGCACCGGAACGATAGACCTCCTCGATAACGTAAGGACCTTCCCATTTAGAGAGAAGTTTTCCTGCAAAAAAACTTAAACGGGAGTTGTATAGCAATACATAATCACCTACATTAAACTCACGCTTTTGTATCCTTTTGGCATGCCATCTTTTAACTTTTTCTTTAAACAGTTTGGCATTCTCATAGGCTTGGGTTCTCCATTCATCTTAGCCTCTTCTCACCGGCAAGTTTGAAATCATAATTGAGCTCTTTAATGGCCCAATATGCCTTATGTTCTAGTTCGAGAGGTAAGTGACATGCTTTTCCATAAACCATTTTATACGGAGATATACCCATAGGATTTTTGTATGCAGTTCTATATGCCCATAACGCATCATCAAGTTTCTTGGACCAATTCTTTCTAGACCTATTAACAGTCTTTTGCAAAATTAATTTGAGCTCTCTATTACTCAATTCTACTTGACCACTAGACTGTGGGTGATAAGGAGATGCAATTCTATGATTAACATCATACTTGGCAAGCATTTTACGAAAGGCACCATGAATAAAATGTGAACCACCATCAGTCATTAAATATCTAGGGACTCCAAACCTCGGGAAAATAACTTCTTTAAGCATCTTAATAGAAGTGTTATGATCAGCACTACTAGTTGGAAGAGCTTCCACCCACTTAGTAACGTAATCAACAGCAACTAAAATATGAGTATATCCATTAGAGGAAGGAAACGGTCCCATATAATCAAAGCCCCAAACATCAAATGTCTCAATAACAAGTGAATAATTCATAGGCATTTCTTGACGTCTACTAATATTACCAATTCTTTGACATTCATCACGAGATAAGACAAACTTACGAGCATCCTTGAAGAGGGTAGGCCAATAAAAACCTGATTGCAATACCTTGTGTGCAGTTCTATCTCCAGCGTGGTGCCCTCCATAAGCCTCGGAGTGACACTTGCGTAGGATCTGTTCCTATTCATGCTCAGGTACACAACGCCTAATAACACCATCTACTCCTTCTTTGTAAAGATGTGGGTCATCTCAGAAGTAATGTCTTAAATCATAGAAAAACTTTTTCTTCTGCTGGTATGTGAAACTAGGTGGTATAAATTTAGCAAGAATGTAATTAGCATAATCAGCATACCATGGAGCAGTACGAGAAGCATTTATGACATTTAATTGTTCATTAGGAAAGCTATCATCAATAGGTAGTGGGTCATCAAGAACATTTTCTAACCTAGACAAGTTATCTGCAACGGGGTTCTCAGCTCCCTTTCTATCAATAATATGCAAATCAAATTCTTGTAGCAAGAGAACCCATCTAATAAGTCTAGGTTTAGCATCTTTCTTTTCCATAAGATATTTAATAGCAACATGATCCGTGTGAATAGTTACTTTAGAATCAACAATATAAGGTCTGAACTTATCACAAGCAAATACAACTGCTAAGAATTCTTTTTCAGTAGTGGCATAATTTCTCTGGGCATTGTCTAGAGTTTTACTAGCATATTGAATAACATATAATTTCTTATCAACTCTTTGCCCTAGAACAGCACCTACGGCATAATCACTAGCATCGCACATAATTTCAAAGGGTAAATTCCAATCAGGTGGTTGAACAATAGGTGCAGAAATCAACGCTTTCTTAAGTATTTCAAATGCTTCTACACAATCATCATCAAAGACAAAAGGTATATCTTTTTGTAAGAGATTAGTCAGAGGCCGAGAAATTTTTGAGAAGTCCTTAATGAACCTCCTATAAAAACCGGCATGACCAAGGAAACTTCTTATACCATTGATGTCCTTGGGACATGGCATCTTTTCAATAGCGTCAACTTTAGCTTTATCAACTTTAATACCTCTTTCGGAAATTTTATGCCCCAAGACAATACCTTCATTAACCATAAAGTGGCACTTCTCCCAAGTCAAGACAAGATTAGTTTCTTCACATCTGTGCAAAGCTCGATCAAGGTTGCTCAAGCAATCATCAAAAGAGGATCCATAAACGGAGAAATCATCCATAAAAACCTCACAAATCTTTTCACAAAAATCAAAGAATATAGCCATCATGCATCTTTGAAAGGTATACGTCTATAAGCAAAAGTACCGAAAGGGCAAGTAAAAGTGGTCTTTGCTTGATCATCAGCTGACACAGGTATTTGAGAGAAACCAGAATAACCATCTAGAAAGCAAAAATGTGTATGTTTGGATAATCTTTCTAGCATTTGATCTATGAATGGCAAGGGGTAATGATCCTTTTTAGTAGCTTTATTTAATTTGAGGGAAATCAATTACCATCCTATAACCTGTAATAATTCTTTGCGGAATCAATTCATCTTTATCATTAGGAACGACAGTAATACCTCCCTTCTTAGGGACACAATGGATAGGACTTACCCACTGACTATCAGCAACGGGATAAATTATACCTGCCTCAAGGAGCTTTAGTATTTCCTTTCTTACCACTTCTTTCATCTTAGGATTCAGCCGTCGTTGATGATCAATAACTGGTTTGGCATCTTTCTCCAAATTTATTTTGTGTTGACAAAGAGTGGGACTAATGCCCTTAAGATCATCAAGAGTATATCCAATAGCAACACGGTGCTTTTTCAGAGTTTTCAATAATTTTTCTTCCTCCTTCTCTGAAAGGTTAGCACTAATAATAATAGGATATATCTTATTTTCATCAAGATAAGCATATTTAAGAGTATCAGGTAATGGTTTAGGGTTAATTGGATTCATGCCACTGTAACTTTCGCAAGTTGGAAAAATGCCATTACAAAAACCAGAGTTTGAAATATGCCACCACAACTTTTCCATACCTCTACATACACCATTATCTTGACTTAATAGAATAAAAGATAAATAAAGACTTGTATTCCAATGTGTATTTCAGTACTGACCATACTATACATGCGCCCACCGAACTGTTATTGAAAAATGCGATTTCTCTTGCCCAGCCGCCGAGTACTTCTGGTGTACACAACTAGCAAGCTGACTTCCGCTCCAGATTGAACCTGCACGCACCTAGCACCGGCAAGTTGCTCTCATGCACAGATTGATCTTGGCCTTCATTGGCTCACACGCACGTACACAACGATTCTGCCGCCGGCCGGAAACACAACGCACGCACGCGAGCTTCGACGAGCGGAGGTCGTAGTGGTGCGAAGAACACGACGGGGCCGGGACTTGGGCGCAGTCTAGAGGCGGATGCAGCATGGTGAGCGAGCTCGTCCCGGGCGGTGGAGTGCGGCATGGTGGTGAGCTTGTCGGGGATTGTGAACGCGACGGGCAGAGAAGGCGAGTTCGTCGGGGCCGGAGCTTCGATGGGGCGGAGATGCGGCTGGAGCTCGGGCAGGTCGGGCGATGAGTGACACGGTCGGGGAGCGCGAGGCCGATGATGGGGCGTGGACGGGCAGCGCGATGTTGACGGCTGGCGGAATCAACTCAAGCTCAAGGCGTCTCGGGGATCAGCGGCTCCATGAACAAGTGCGCGGAGCTCTGGAATCAGCAGCCGCGTTGCACGCGCCACCATCCGCAATGCCAGCCTCCAGCTATGTCCACGTGCCTCTGACCGCTGCCGTATAAAGGTATTTACAAGCATATAAGGGTAGTATATGGCTCAGTATTGTTGAAAATGGCATATGTAGAGGTATGTGAAAATTGTAGTGACATATTTCCAACTTTGGTTTTTGTAATGGCATTTTTCCAACTGGTGAAAATTGCAATGGCATGAATCCAATTAACCCAATGGTTTAAGCTCAAACACGGGATCACCCTTGGGTGGAGGAGGATCCCCTAGGATTTCAACAGGCAAGTTGTGTTTAAGAATAGGTCCCTGTTTAAAGAATACTTCATCTATTTCCCTTCTTTCATTCATAAACATATCATTTTCATGGTCTAGCAAATATTGTTCTAAAGGATCACTAGGAGGCACGGCAATAGAAGCAAGACCAATAATTTCATCCTTACTAGGCAATTCCTCTTCACGGTGTTGTCTACGAAATTTAGAAAAATTAAACTCATGAGACATATCACCCAAACCAATAGTAAAAACATCCTTTTCGCAGTCTATCTTAGCATTAACAGTGTTCAAGAAGGGTCTACCAAATATAATGGGACAAAAGCTATCTTGTGGGGAACCAAGAACAAGAAAAGCAGCAGGATATTTAGTTTTCCCACACGACTTCAACATCTCTAACAATCCCAATTGGTGAAATAGTATCTCTATTGGCAAGTTTAAATGTAACATCGATATCTTCCAACTCAGCGGGTGCAATATCATGCATAATTTCTTGATATAAAGAAATAGGTATTGCACTAGCGCTAGCACCCATGTCACATAAGCCATGATAACAATGATCTCCTATTTTAACAGAAATAACAGGCATGCCTACCACAGGTCTATGCTTATCTTTAGCATCAGGTTTAGCAATTCTAGCAGTCTCATCACAGAAATAAATAACATGCCCATCGATATTATCAGCCAAGAGATCTTTAACAATAGCAATATTAGGTTCAACTTTAACTTGTTCAGGGGGTGTATAAGTTCTAATATTATTTTTACGAACCACAGTTGAAGCTTTAGCATGATCCTTTATTCTAACAGGGAAAGGTGGTTTCTCGACATAAGCAGTAGGAACAATAGGATCATTATAAGTGATAGTCTTTTCTTCAACTTTAATAGGTGCAACTACTTTTACTTCTATGGGAGGATTATATTTAAACCACTTCTCCTTAGGGAGATCAACATGAATAGCAAAGTATTCACAGAAAGAAGCTACTATCTCAGAGTCAAGTCCATATTGAGTGCTAAATTTACGGAAAACATCAGAATCCATAAAAGATTTAACACAATCAAACTTAGGTGTTATACCTGACTCCCTACCTTCGTCGAGATCCCAATTTTCAGAGTTGCGTTTAATTCTTTCCAATAAATCCCATTTGAATTCAATAGCTTCATCATAAAAGAGTCAGTACAAGAAGTATCGAGCATGGAGCGATTGTTGTCAGAAAGCCGAGCATAAAAATTTTGAATGATCATTTCTCTTGAGAGCTCATGATTGGGGCATGAATATAACATTGAATTAAGCCTCCCCCAAGCTTGAGCGATGCTTTCTCCTTCGCGAGGCCAAAAATTATATATATAATTACGATCGCGATGAACAAGATGCGTAGGATAAAACTTCTGATGGAATTCCAATTTCAACCGTTTGTAGTCCCATGATCCCATATCATCACATATCCTATACCATGTCAATGCATCTCCCTTCAAAGATAAAGGGAAGACCTTCTTCTTGATAAAATCATCGGCCATACCTGCAAGCTTAAATAATCCACAAACTTCATCCACATAGATTAAGTGTAAACCGGGATGCAATGTTCCATCTCCTGCAAAAGGATTAGCTAGCAGTTTCTCTATCATACCCGAAGGAATTTCAAAGTAAACATTTTCATTTTTAGTAGGTTCAGTAGGTTGAGGAGCAACTCTTTGCTCTACTGGTCGAGGTGAAGATACCCCGAACAAGCCCCTCAAAGGATTATTTTCCATAGTAACAAGTGACAGTAAATTTCAGCACACTATATAAATTTTTCCTTACCAAATTCCACCTACCAAAGGCGGTTCACTCCCCGGCAACGGCGCCAGAAAAGAGTCTTGATGACCCACAAGTATAGGGGATCTATCGTAGTCCTTTCGATAAGTAAGAGTGTCGAACCTAACGAGGAGCAGAAGGAAATGATAAGCGGTTTTCAGCAAGGTATTCTCTGCAAGCACTGAAATTATAGGTAACAGATAGTTTTGTGATAAGATAAATTGTAACGGGTAGCAAGTAACAAGTGTAAATAAAGTGCAGCAAGATGGCCCAATCCTTTTTGTAGCAAAGGACAAGCCTGGACAAACTCTTATATAGAGAAAAGCGCTCCCGAGGACACATGGGAATTATCGTCAAGCTAGTTTTCATCACATTCATATGATTCGCGTTCGGTACTTTGATAATTTGATATGTGGGTGGACCGGTGCTTGGGTACTGTCCTTACTTGGACAAGCATCCCACTTATGATTAACTCCTATTGCAAGCATCCGCAACTACAAAAGAAGTATTAAGGTAAACCTAACCATAGCATGAAACATATGGATCCAAATCAGCCCCTTACGAAGCAATGCATAAACTAGGGTTTAAGCTTCTGTCACTCTAGCAACCCATCATCTACTTATTACTTCCCAATGCCTTCCTCTAGGCCCAAATAATGGTGAAGTGTCATGTAGTCGACGTTCACATAACACCACTAGAGGAGTGACAACATACATCTCATCAAAATATCGAATGAATACCAAATTCACATGACTACTAATAGCAAGACTTCTCCCATGTCCTCAGGAACAAACGTAACTACTCACAAAGCATATTCATGTTCATAATCAAAGGAGTATTAATATGCATATAGGATCTGAACATATGATCTTCCACCAAATAAACCAACTAGCATCAACTACAAGGAGTAATCAACACTACTAGCAACCTACAGGTACCAATCTCAGACTTAGAGACAAGAATTGGATACAAGAGATGAACTAGGATTTGAGAGGAGATGGTGTTTGTGAAGATGTTGATGGAGATTGACCCCCTCCCGATGAGAGGAGCGTTGGTGATGACGATGGCGATGATTTCCCCCTCCCGGAGGGAAGTGTCCCCGGCAGAACAGCTCCGCCAGAGCCCTAGATTGGTTCCGCCAAGGTTCCGCCTCATGGCGACGGAGTCTTGTCCCGAAAGCTTGCTTATGATTTTTTTCTCGGACAAAAGACTTCATATAGCAAAAGATGGCCACCGGAGGGCCACTAGGGGGCCCACGAGGCAGGGGGCGCGCCCAGGGGGTAGGGCGCCCCCCCCACCCTCGTGGCCAGGGTGTGGGCCCCCTCTGGTATGTTCTTCGCCCAGTATTTTTTATTATTTCCAAAAATAACTTCCTTGGAGTTTCAGGACTTTTGGAGTTGTGCAGAATAGGTCTCTAATATTTGCTCCTTTTCCAGCCCAAAATTCCAGCTGCTGGCATTCTCCCTCTTTATGTAAACCTTGTAAAATAAGAGAGAATAGGCATAAGTATTGTGACATAATGTGTAATAACAGCCCATAATGCAATAAATATCGATATAAAAGCATGATGCAAAATGGACGTATCAGGTCGCGCCACTCCTGACGGGGGTCGTGGTCATCCCAGCGTCCTCCACTTCATCCTCCTCCTCGGCCGTAGCCCCGGTCGTTGCGCTCGGGGCGTCGACTGAAGTGTCCATCTCGAATGGCCCTAAGCTCTTGGCAGTCATTGGTGTTGTGGTTATGTACGTTCTGGAAGGTGCAGAACGGACAGCTACTCTTGGACGACTCGGGGTGGTCCCGGCCGTGCTTTGTATCTGGCTCCGCCCCGCGAGCACGGCTACCCCCTTGCGCTACACGTCCTTGGCCTTGGCTTTCTTCTCTTCTAGGTCGGCAGTAGAGAGCTCGAGGGGGGAAAGGCGCCCCTCCTTAGCTCTTGCACGCTTGGTCGCCATGTTGAACATCTCCAGAGCCGTGCATAGCTCCTCGTGGATGGCGAGCTCCTCCTTCATCTTGACGTCGCGGACACCATCAAAGAACGCTGAAATGATGGCCTCGTCTGTCACCTTGGGGATCTTGAGGCGAACGCTGTTGAAGCACTGGATGTACTTCTGCAGGGTCTCCCCTGGCTGTTGCTTGATGTGGCGTAGATCACCCTCGGCCGGCGGGCAGTCGCGAGTGCCCTAGAAGTTGGCGACGAAGCGGTCGCGCATCTCACCCCAGCAGGAGATCGAACCCGGGGGCAGATTCAGGAGCCACGAGCAAGCACCATCTTTGAGAGCCATGGGAAACCAGTTCGCCATGACTTTTTCGTCGCCGTTGGCCGCCTCGATGCTCAGCTCGTAGAGCTGCAAGAATTCCGCAGGGTCGGGGGTGCCTTCGTAGCGCGGAGGCAGGTCTGGCTTGAACTTGCCTGGCCAAACGACGCTACGCAGCTCCGGGGTGAAGGCACGGCAGCCTGCCGTAGCCACCGGGGCCCACCGCGGGGAAGGAGCTTAGTCTTGGTGCCCGCATACCGCTGCCGCAGGCGGCATGCAGTCTTGACGTGGTGGCGCCGGGAGTGCTGGAGTGTCTTCTCGCGGTCGGGGAACCTCTTGGTAGCTTCTTTCTTCATGCGCGGGCGCCCGGCGCGGCGGGTCGCGCCGAGGGGCCGCGCGTCTTGGTGCCAGGGCGCCGTCTTGGTGCGGAGGTAGCGGAGGCGCTCCGTGAGCTACATCGCCCGCAGCTGGCGGAGGGCGAGGCAGTGAGAGGGACGGTGTAGGGGAGCCCCCAGCGGCGTTGACGAGCTCGGCAATGCGGTCCAACCAGTCCTCGTAGAGGTCGTCGACCGGGCGGTAGCGCAGGAGCTCGCGTGCCATGAGCAGCGCGGCCTGCGCTTCCGTGGGCGCGCGACGAGCGTGGGACGATGAGCCGGCCGGAGTCAGCGACGGGGTGGCGGTGCGGCCGTCCCACCGCACAGAGGGGTGCAGCGAGGACGTTTGCTGCGCGTTTCCCGCCGGGCCAGTGGCGGCATTGGCGGTGGGTGACGGAGAACGACGGGGAGGCCCGCCGACAGGGGCTGTCTGAGCGACACGGGCGGCGAGGGCGGCCCGACGCTCGGCGCGGGCTCGACGCGCGTCTGCCATGGACACGGTGGAGCGATGGAGCGTGGATCGACGGAAGGAAAGCTTCAGCGCACCCCTACCTAGCGCGCCAAATGTCGGATTACGGGTTCCGGCAAAACCCTTGAGGTTCGAACTCTGGGGTGCGCACGAAGATCTCTCTCCCCCTAGCTCACGCTCTCACCGCAATCTCAAAGCTCAGCTCGCCCAACCCAAAGAACAAGGGACACAAGAGTTTATACTGGTTTGGGCCACCGATGTGGCGTAATACCCTACTCCAGTGTGGTGTGGTGGATTGCCTAGTAGGCTTGGATGAACAAGTACAAGGGAAGAACTACCTCCTGAGGAGAGGTGTTCTTGAGCTCGGCGAGCTTGTGTGTGTGAGGATGGTCCGAATGATCCCTCGGGGCCGAATCCGTTGCCCCCTACGGTGGTGGCTAGTCGTATTTATAGAGGCCCAGCTCCTCTTCCCAAATATCAGGCGGGAAGGGATCCCACAACGGCCAATTTGAAGGGGGCAGCTACTACAAGCTATCCTGACAAAAGATGGTCTTCGCCTGCCAAAGGCTCTGGTAGTGACGCCCTCATGGGCTCCTCGATGACCTCCATCCTGCCGTCCTGCTGGTCTTGGTCTCGTTGCACCGATATGGAAACCTTTGCCTGATGCCCCGGGACTCCTCGCCTGCGCCTGCTCCTTTAGCACCGAAGAGGAAACCAGTACTCTGCGCCCGCTGGCGCCCGCCTGGCCTTGGTCGTCATGGCTCACGCCACGGGAACCTCACGATGTGCCCCTCGCCTTGATCTTTTTGCTCCTCGCGAGCCAGCCTAGCGAGGCTGCCCTTGAGGAGGTCTTGTGTCGTCCACCTCGCGAGGCTTGGCCCCTCGCGAGGGTCTTGAGTGTTTGCTGGTGAAGATGGGCCGTAGAGGGCCGCTAGTGGAGCCACGCCGTAGGCCGCACGCAGGCAAGTCTGGGGACCCCCGTACCCAGAACGCCGACAAAAGAAGCCCCAAAAAAGAGAGAGAGAGGGCAAAGAAGCCTACAAAAAAAGAAAAAAAAGAGAAAAAAATTAAAAAAATGAGAGAAAAGAGAGAAGGGACAATGTTACTATCCTTTTACCACACTTGTGCTTCAGAGTAGCACCGTGTTCTTCATATAGAGAGTCTCTTGCGTTACCACTTTCATATACTAGTGGGAATTTTCATTATAGAACTTGGCTTGTATATTCCAATGATGGGCTTCCTCAAATGCCCTAGGTCTTCATGAGCAAGCAAGTTGGATGCACGCCCACTTAGTTTTCAGTTTGAGCTTTCATACACTTATAGCTCTTAGTGCATCCGTTGCATGGCAATCCCTACTCCTCGCATTGACATCAATTGATGGGCATCTCCATAGCCCGTTGATTAGTCGTGTCGATGTGAGACTTTCTTCCTTTTTGTCTTCTCCACTCAACCTCCACCATCATATTCTATTCCTCCTATAGTACTATATCCATGGCTCACGCTCATGTATTGCGTGAAAGTTGAAAAGGTTTGGGAACATCAAAAGTACAAAACAATTGCTTGGCTTGTCATCGGGGCTCTGCATGATTTGAATATTTTGTGTGGTGAAGATGAAGTATAGCCAGACTATATGATTTTGTAGGGATAACTCTCTTTAGCCATGTTATTTTGAAAAGACATGATTGCTTTATTAGTATGCTTGAAGTATTATTATTTTTATGTCAAATGATAGACTATTGCTTTGAATCACTCATGTCTTAATATTCATGTCATGATTAGATTACATGATCAAGATTATGCTAGGTAGCATTCCACATCAAAAATTATCTTTTTTATCATTTACGTACTCGAGGACGAGCAGGAATTAAGCTTGGGGATGCTGATACGTCCCCGTCGTATCTATAATTTTTTTATTGTTCCATGCCAATATTCTACAACTTTTACATACTTTTGGCAACTTCTTATACTATTTTTGGGACTAACATATTGGTCCAGTGCCCAGTGCCAGTTCCTGTTTGTTGCATGTTTTTTTGTTTCGCAGAAAACCCATATCAAACAGAGTCCAAATGTAACACCCCGGATGTAACTTTCCATATTTGTAACTCCAACTCTTGCCATTTTCGGCTATGTGTTATGATATTCCCTCCGTGGTTGGGTTTTGTCTTTCGTTTTGCATTTTGTTCATGTCATGCATCTCATATCATGTCATCATGTGCATCTCATTTGCATACGTGTTCGTCTCATGCATCCGAGCATTTTCCCCGTTGTCCGTTTTGCAATCCGACACTCCCACATGCACCGGCGCACCCCTCTTGTCTCTTTTCGTGAGCGGGTGTTAAACGTTCTCGGAATGGACCGAGGTTTGTCAAGTGGCCTTGGTACACCACCGGTAGACCACCTGTCAAGTTTCGTTCCATTTGGAGGTCGTTTGATACTCCAACGGTTAACCGGGTAACCGCAAAGTCCTTTTGTGTGTTGCAGCAAAAAAACCCTCCTAACAGCCCAATAACCCATCTAAGTCCCTACCATGCTCTCGGTCGTTCGAGCACGATCGTGTGGGCGAAAACCGCACTCCATTTGGAGTCTCCTAGCTCCCTCTACCTATAAATACACCTCCCCTCCGAAATTCCGAGTCCAAACCCTAACACCTTCCCCTCTCCGCCGCCGGACACGTCCGGTCCGGCCGGACGAAGTCGCCGCCGCCCACAGCCACTCATGCCGCGCCACGTGGCAAGGCGCCGCCGTCCGCCGCCGAAGCCCGCCAGGCCCGGGGTCGGCCCCCAAGGCCCGGTCGCCCGGCGCCGCCGCCCGTCTCCTCCCGCCGCCCGTCCTCCGCCGCCCCACCACGCGTCGTCGCCGGCGCCCGCGCTCGTCGCCGGAGCTTCAACCTCCGCCGCCGCACCTCGACATCGGCGCCGCTCCCGCGGCCCCGTGCTTCTCCGCACCGGCGCCCGAGCCCCCCCGCAACTCCGGGGCCTCCCCCGACCTCCCTCGAGCTCCTCCGGCCGCCGTCCCCTCTGCCTCCGGTGAACAGCTCCGGCGAGCACCAGATCCAGATCCGAGGTTGATTCCCCCCCCCCCCGAAATCCTCCAAGTCCCGAAGTTTTTGCATTATGTGCTCATGTTCATCGCATCATATCTCATCGCATACTGCTCCGTTTTGCGTGCATGATATATTGAAATGTTCGCCACGAGATGCTCTTTATTTTGTTCCATTGTGCCATGCTCGTTTGAGTTCATCTTGATGCCTAAATCATCGTTGCAAGAGTGCTATATGATGTTTACTGCTGTTACTTATCAGAACTTGGTGTTTTGTTATTTTTGTTGCATTTAATGTGTGCATCTTATGAGTAAGAGCTCTACATGTGTTTTGATCTATGCCATGCCATCCTTACAGGGGTGTATGCCATGTATTTTTGTGATCTATGTGGTGACTAGCACAAGCATGCAAACTAGGCTTCGTGATGTTTCTGTTTTCAGGGACAGGATTTTTTGTTGTCTGTCACTGCTGTTATTTTGTTGCCATGTATCCATGTGGCTACAGAGAGATCCATACTTATTTTGAGTATGTTCATTAAGGATGTATTGTAGATATAGTTGTGCTCTATCTATCCATGCCCCTGTTTGCAATTATGGAGGGCCGTAGCATGTCCTAATCTTGCTCTACTTTTGCTATAAAATATTTCTGGCAGAATGTTAACATGATATTCAATGTTTACAAGGTTGTCGTAGTTGATCCATACATGCTATGAACTTTCTCTTGCTATGGTTAGCTTCATAAACATGCCATCTTTCTGTAGATATGCTTGTTTTGCATGTATTGCTTTGTGATGAGTGCATCAAGCTCACAAAGATGCCCTCATAATTTCTGTTAATGCCATGCTCTGTTTTCTGCTAAGTCTGAAACCTGTTAACGAAACTTGCTATGTTTACATGGGTGCCATCATATCTTCTGATCCTTTTTGACTCATGGTCACTAAGGGACTTTTGTTCTATGCATTTAGTAGATTCATGCCATGCCTTGTTTAGCAATGTTAAGTTCCTGTAGCATGTGTTTTTCTTGCTCTGAACATTGCTACCTGATGCTGTTTCAGCCATGTTTAGTATTTTCACCAAGTCTGTGAAGCTGATATCTTTTGCATTTTTGCCATGCTTGTTTGAACCTGTTATGGTGTGATCTAGCCGTAGCTCAGTGTTCATCTTTTGTCAAACATCTCCTGTAGCTTACTTCCATATGCTTTGTTGCTATGTTGGAGTGCTGTAGCATAGTTACTTGATGTATTCTAAGTGCTATCATGCTGTTAATCGCATAATCGTGTCATTCTTGTTTTGCTTGCCATTTGCAAACCGTGCATCCGTTTCCGGTGATCTTTATATCGATTTCGACCGAAATCATCTAATCTTTCCAGTGGCATACTTGGTTTGCCAAGTTATTGCTTTGTTCATCCTTTTTTCTTCCAGAGCACGCATATGCATCGCATATCACATCTCGCATATCATGCATGTATTGCATCATGTTGCTTGTGCATTTCCCGTGATTGATTGTGGTTCCATTGCTTGTGTTCTTGCTATGGGTAGAGCCGGGAGACGAGTTCGTGAACGAGGAACCTGTTGAGTACGCTTACGAGGATCAAGCTTTCGACAACTCTAAGAACCTTGCAGGCAAGATGACCATACCCTCGATATCACTTCTATCTTTGCTTTGCTAGTTGTTCATTCTATTGCCATGCTGCGTTACCTACCACTTGCTATATCATGCCTCCCATATTGCCATGTCAAGCCTCTAACCATCCTTTCCTAGCAAACCGTTGTTTGGCTAAGTTACCGCTTTTGCTCAGCCCTTCTTATAGCGTTGCTAGTTGCAGGTGAAGTTGAAGTTGGTTCCATGTTGGAACATGGATATTTTGGAATATCACAATATCTCTTATTTAATTAATGCATCTATATATTTGGTAAAGGGTGGAAGGCTCGGCCTTATGCCTGGTGTTTTGTTCCACTCTTGCCGCCCTAGTTTCCGTCATATCGGTATTATGTTCCTTGAGTTTGCGTTCCTTACGCGGTTGGGTGATTTATGGGACCCCCTTGACAGTTCGCCTTGAATAAAACTCCTCCAGCAAGGCCCAACTTTGGTTTTACCATTTGCCACCTAAGCCTTTTTCCCTCGGGTTTTCGCGAGCCCGAGGGTCATCTTTATTTAAACCCCCGGGCCAGTGCTCCTCTGAGTATTGGTCCAACCTGTCAGTCGCCGGTGGCCACCAGGGGCAACTCTGGGCTCGCCTATCGGAAGCTTGGACAATCCGGTGTGCCCTGAGAACGAGATATGTGCAGCTCCTATCGGGATTTGTCGGCACATTCGGGCGGCTTTGCTGGTCTTGTTTTACCATTGTCGAAATGTCTTGTAAACCGGGATTCCGAGACTGATCAGGTCTTCCCGGGAGAAGGTTCATCCTTCGTTGACCGTGAGAGCTTATAATGGGCTAAGTTGGGACACCCCTGCAGGGTATTATCTTTCGAAATGCCGTGCCCGCGGTTATGAGGCAGATGGGAATTTGTTAATGTCCGGTTGTAGAGAACTTGACACTTGACTTAATTAAAATACATCAACCGTGTGTGTAGCCGTGATGGTCTCTTCTCGGCGGAGTCCGGGAAGTGAACACGGTTTGAGTTATGCATGAACGTAAGTAGTTTCAGGATCACTTCTTGATCATTTCTAGCTTCGCGACCCTTGCGTTGCTTCTCTTCTCGCTCTCTTTTGCGTATGTTAGCCACCATATATGCTTAGTGCCTGCTGCAGCTCCACCTCATTACACCATCTTTTCCTATAAGCTTAAATAGTCTTGATCTCGCGGGTGTGAGATTGCTGAGTCCTCGTGACTCACAGATTCTACCAAAACAGTTGCAGGTGCCAACGATGCCAGCGCAGGTGACGCAACCGAGCTCAAGTGGGAGTTCGATGAGGAACGTAGTCGTTACTATGTTTCTTTTCCTGATGATCAGTAGTGGAGCCCAGTTGGGACGATCGGGGATCTAGCATTTGGGGTTATCTTATTTTCATTTGGATTTGACCGTAGTCGGTCTATGTGTGGATTTTGGATGATGTATGAATTAATTTATGTATTGTGTGAAGTGGCGATTGTAAGCCAACTCTCGTTATCCCATTCTTGTTCATTACATGGGATTGTGTGAAGATGACCCTTCTTGCGACAATACCTACAATGCGGTTATGCCTCTAAGTCGTGCCTCGACACGTGGGAGATATAGCCGCATCGTGGGCGTTACACCAAACGGGATAAAAACTCACGGATATTTTTTGGAATATATGTGAATTTTGGGAAGTGGAATCAACGCGAGACGATGCCCGAGGGGCCCACGAGGGTGAGGGGCGCGCCCCAGGGGGTAGGGCACGCCCTGGGGCCTCGTGGCCACTCCGCAAGGCGGTTGGTGCCCTTCTTTCGCCGCAAGAAAGCCAATATCCGGATAAAAATCGTGTCAAAATTTCAGCCCAATCGGAGTTATGGATCTCCCGGAATTTAAGAAACGGTGAAAGGGCAGAATCAGGGAGCGCAGAAATAGAAGGAAACAGAGAGAGAGATCCAATCTCGGAGGGGCTCTCGCCCCTCCGCCACCATGGAGGCCATGGACCAGAGGGGAAACCCTTCTCCAATCTAGGGGGGAGGTCAAGGAAGAAGAACAAGAAGAAGAAGAAGGGGGGCTCTCTCCCCCTCTCTCCCGGTGGCGCCGAATGCCGCCGGGGCCATCATCGTGACAACGATCTAAACCAACAACTTCACCGCCGTCATCACCAACTCTTCCCCCCTCTATGCAGTGGCGTAACCCCTCTTTTACCCGCTGTAATCTCTACTTAAACATGGTGCTCAATGCTATATATTATTTCCCAATGATGTATGGCTATCCTATGATGTTTGAGTAGATCCGTTTTGTCCTATGGGTTAATTGATGATCGTGATTGGTTTGAGTTGCATGTTTTATTATTGGTGCTGTCCTATGGTGCTCTCCGTGTCGCGCAAGCGTGAGGGATCCCCGCTGTAGGGTTTGCAATATGTTCATGGTTTGCTTATGGTGGGTGGCGTGAGTGACAGAAGCACAGACCCGAGTAAGTAGGTTGTTTGTGTATGGGAGTAAAGAGGACTTGATGCCTTATAATGCTATGGTTGGGTTTTACCTTAATGATCTTTAGTAGTTGCGGATGCTTGCTAGAGTTCCAATCATAAGTGCATATGATCCAAGAAGAGAAAGTATGTTAGCTTATGCCTCTCCCTCAAATAAAATTGCAATAATGATTACCGGTCTATATCGATTGTCTAGGGACAAATAACTTTCTTGTGACAAAAAGCTCTCTACTAAAACCAACTTAGTTGTGTCTTTATCTAAACAGCCCCTAGTTTTTAATTACGTGCTCTTTATTATCTTGCACCTAGCCTACAACACCTACAAAGTACTTCTAGTTTCATACTTGTTCTAGGTAAAGCGAACGTTAAGCGTGCGTAGAGTTGTATCGATGGTCGATAGAACTTGAGGAAATATTTATTCTACCTTTAGATCCTCGTTGGGTTCAACATCTTACTTATCGAAAGAGGCTGCAATTGATCCCCTATACTTGTGGGTTATCACCAGACGCCGGAAAAGAAGGCCAAGAAGAAGGGCAAGGAGGCCAAGAGTGGCCTCCGCTGTAAGGGTGCCTCAGACGTGGTGTCTGAGGACACCGGAACCCTCTCCTCCCCTGACGAAGAGCAAGAGGAGGAGGAAGAGAGCAATCCCCCCCTAAGGGGGAGAAAAAGAAAAGGGTCGCCTCTGCTGATCTAGAGGCGGAGGTGTCCAAGAAAGGGAAAACCTCCCTTACGGATGACTCCGAGTCGGACGCCGACGAGTGGCACCCTAGGCCGAAGCCCCTGGCTGGATCGTAAGTACTCAAAGGTATATATCTGTCCGGCTTTTCTGGCTTATAGTTGTAATGCATTTAAATTGTATGCTGCGGTCTGGTTAAGGTCCTCCCCCAGCGATCCTCCTCTTCCGGGAATTTGCTGGGTCCGAACATGATGGAGAGCGAGCCGCCTCCACCAGCTTCCTCCCCCACTGCAGCGGATAACACCGAGGTGTCGTCCCAAAGGACCCTTCCAGAACAGGGAGAGGTGCCGGAGGCTACCAAGACGATGCCGAAGGGTGACACCTCGGCTGCCGAGAACATGGGGGGACCGACCCCCATGGAGACTGGAGACGGGGACCAAGTCTAGTTTGGCCCCCAACCAAATGTCGTTCCGGAAACCCACACGGTTCCGGAGACAAAGGAGCAACCCTCTTTACCAAAAGGGGGCACGCCTACGACATCGGCGTCCTCTGTCAATGCGGAGGCGCTGGACACTCTGGTGAGAGCGCTTGAGAGCGCCACCATTGTGGAAGAACACCGTACCCTTATGGGTACGGTGATTGAAAAGGTTCAGTCCGCAAAAAGCAGACTGAGTGAAGCCTACACTAGCCTTTTAAGAGGCTTTGAGGTATGTGCTTTACAGTATCTTTTAGCTATATAAAAGAATGTCTGTGTATAGATAGTAGCCCCTGAGACTCTGTTTGGTGTTCGGAAAGAAAAACCGAACAGAGGATCTAAGAACTCACGCAGGAGGCTAACGTACATGTCTGTTTGAACAAACAGGCTGCGAAACAGGCGTCAGCTGCCCATGCCGCCGAAGCGTCTGAGCTAAGGCGGAAGTTAGAAGAAAAACAAGGTATGTGATACCGAAAACACGCCTGAAATGATGTCAGCCCTTATGTGTTATCTGAATGAGTTTCACAATTATGTTTGTAGCTGACACGTCTGAGGTCGAGGCCCTCAAGAGTGTGCTGGCCGAGGCCAAGAAGGAGGCGGAGGAGGAGCGAGCCTCCCGCCTTAATCATGAATCGCGAGTGGAGGAAGTACAACAAGAGCTCAAGGATGCCATAGCTAGGCAAATGCGAGTCCTTAGAGCACAAGAGTTCGGAGCAAAATTCCGAACTCGCTATGGCACTCCAAAGTGCACAAGAAGCTCGGGCCAAAGCCCAAAGCGCTGTCCGGGAGATCCAAGAGGCAAAGCAAATTGCGGCGGGTAAGGCCTTTAACATGCAGAGCAAATTTGTGAGGAAAAGATACATCTTTCTAACCCGGATTGAGTTCTCCAGGAGTGTTTGCGGACCTGCCCCGGAGTGTTGCTGACGCCGCGGAGTTCTTCCGGGCCGAAGAGGGGAGCTCAGCGGAGAAGCTGTTCTGGTCGTAGTACCTTGCGCCAGAGCATCCCGTGCCCCTCAGCGATCAGCTAAAGCAATGACCGAACTATATAGGGTGGATGAATTGGCCATGAGGGATTTGATAATCCGTCTCTGGCCCGCCGAACCCATGCCCAGTAGCTACTTCAGCCTCGTGAAGCGGCTGATCAGCGCCTGCCCTCGACTTGATGCCGTGAAGCGGTCGGTCTGCATTGAAGGTGCGCGGATGGCCTTCGCCCGAGTCAAGGTGCAGTGGGCGAAGATGGACGCCGTCAAGCTTGCAACCGAGGGACCTCGCGCTGGCAAAGAGCAATGCATGCCGGAGCGGTATTTCGATGATGTCCTGAAGGGATCTCGCATTGTGGAGGGCCAGTGTTCAAAGGATATCATTTTTGAATAAATGTATCGATGAATGTCCAATCCTGTATTATGAAACAAGGCTTTATGTATGATATGTTGAATGTTTTACTTTAAAATATCTCCTCCTGTGCGGCTGTTTACGTTATCTGAGAGTTGGCCAGTCGTCGGCTTCAGCCCCCACGTAGATAGTACGGGGGTGTTCGGGGTAGCACCTAAAACACACTTGACCCAACGTCTTGGTCCCGAAGGAGGTGTTAGTGCGGCGAACCAGGCAATCGGACTATGCGGCTTTATCGCACTCACTTAGCCATAGGAGTTTTATGATGGGAGTGCGGGCGCAGCCCCTAGTGTTTTTCAATCATCCGAACTTGGGTGCTGTGAATGCCCAGCCGGGTGAAAGCCGCCCTATCGCATAATGCGGAAAAAAATCGCAAGAGATTTATACTTAGTCACCGAATAGCTGACCGGCTCTCGCCGCATCATGACAGTCACTTTTCGGCTTTCTCTACTAAGGTGTTTGTCCGGATGAACCAGAAACACAATCGCAGTAGTTCTCCCTTTACTACCTTAGCCGGTTAAGCGAAACATAAGGTAGTAATCACAGGAGCCGGGCAACCCAACTATTGACCAAAGACATGATTCGGAGCCAATGCATATAATTATATATTCGGGACGCCGAATTGCACTGTGGAAGTGTTCGGACTTTGCTTTAGTGTTTCAAAGATGTACACGGCTTAATAGAGCCCCTGGCGATTTAGGTCATACCAAGGTGTACATGACAATCGGACAAAAACCTGGAAAACACATGTTAAGAGATAATCCAACGCCACGTAGGTTTGGGCTAAAAATTGTTTTCATTATAGTCTGATTGAGACGTCAAAACGCATTGACACAAATAGTGCAATAAGCAACAAGGCTATTTTACATGCCGAACACAAGGGGAAGCTATGCATGCGCCCTGACAGCGGACGAGGTGATCTTTAAATATCCTTGAGGTGCTCTGGCACGCGTCTATGCTGCTTTTCTCCTTGGTATATTGTCCTTCGAGAGGATCATCGACCGGTGTTTTCGTAATAGGCCACGGAAAGAGGCCTTGGTACCGTCGAAAGGGCGATGTGGGGTGTAAGGAACCTGGAAAAAAGAAAAAGGAAAATAAAAAGGGAAATGTGAGTGTCCTGATAAGTTCTGGCCATATTGTAGACCTTGTCCCTATTATGCCTCCATCCTTTCCCATGGTATTTTTAGTGTGTAATTATGTACGCGTGGTACATATGCCACAGTTTGGTGGGAGCTGAGATGGAGGCCAAATTGCTAATCGAGCTCCTGACGAGATGGACTGTCGTATAGTGGGGTAGTCCGGACTCGTTTGAAAGTGTCCGAGGACTTGGCCGCCGAGGTAATAGTTGGCTTGATGAGGCCACCCTGTACTTCCGCTGCCAAGGCCGCGGTGTGCTCCTCAGTGCGGAGGGAGCATTCCATGTTTCCATTCACTGTTATAACACCGCGTGGTCCAGGCATCTTGAGTTTGAGATAGGCATAGTGCGGACTGCATTGAACCGAGCGAATGCGGTTCGTCCGAGCAGTGCATGGTAGCCACTGCGGAAGGGGACGATATTGAAGATCAAGTCTTCGTTCCGAAAGTTTTCCGGCGAACCGAAGACCACTTCCAATGTGATTGAGCCCGTGAAGCGGGCCTCTACACCGGGTATCACTCCTTTAAAGGTAGTTTTAGTGGGCTTGATTCTTGATGGATCGATACCCATCTTGCGGACTGTGTCCTGATAGAGCAGGTTAAGGCTGCTGCCGCCATCCATGAGGACTCACGTAAGGTGGAATCCATCGATGATTGGATCGAGGACTAATGCGGCCGAACCTCCGTGACGGATATTGGTCGGATGGTCCCTGCGATCGAAGGTGATCGGACAGGCCGACCATGGGTTGAATTTTGGGGCGACTGGCTCTATCGCATAGACGTCCCTTAATGCGCGCTTGCGCTCCCTCTTGGGGATATGGGTGGCGCATATCATGTTCACCGTTTTGACTTCGGCGGGAAATTTCTTTTGTCCCCCTGTTTTTGGTGTGCGAGGTTCCTCGTCGTCATCCTCACTGGGCGACCCTTTCTCCTTATGTTTGGCATTTAACTTGCCCTCCTATTTGAAGACCCAACAACTTCGGTTGGTGTGGTTGGCAGGCTTGTTAGGAGTGTCGTGGATCTGGCAAGGTCGGTCAAGTATTTGGTCCAGGCTTGATGAACCGTCTTTGTTTCGTTTGAATGGCTTCTTTCGTTGACCGGATTTGGAGCCACTGAATCCGGCATTAACCGCCGTATCCTCTGTATTATCGTTGTTGCTCCGACGCTTATGTTTATTGCGTCGGGGCCTTCCGTTGCCGTTTTTGGCTTCGGAAGTGCCAGGGTCATTGGTGCTGTTACCGCTACGGGCTAACCAGCTGTCCTCGCCCGCGCAGAAGCGGGTCATTAGTGATGTAAGGGCTGCCATGGACTTCAGCTTTTCTTGGCCGAGGTGTCGGGCGAGCCATTCGTCGCGGATGCTATGTTTGAAGGCCGCTAGGGCTTCGGCGTCCGAACAGTCGACAATCTGGTTCTTCTTGGTTGGGAACCTGGTCCAGAATTTCCTGGCCGACTCTCCGGGCTGTTGGACTATATGACTAAGGTCATCGGCAACCGGAGGCCGGATATAAGTGCCTTGGAAGTTGTCTCTAAAGGCATCTTCCAAGTCTTCCCAGCTTCCGATAGAGTTTTCTCGGAGGCTATTTAGCCAGTGTCGAGCTGGCCCCTTAAGTTTTAGGGGAAGGTATTTGATGGCGTGGAGATCATCACCGCGAGCCATGTGAATGTGGAGAAGAAAATCTTCAATCCATACTGCAGGATCTGTTGTGCCGTCGTATGATTCAATGTTCACGGGTTTAAACCCTTCAGGGAACTGGTGCTCCATTACCTCATTGGTGAAGCATAGGGGGTGTGCAGCGCCTCTATATCGGGCCATGTTGCGACGCAGTTCGGATGAAGTCCGTATGCGGTTTTCGGCCCGGGCGTGTTTATGCTTGTCGTGCCAGGCTTGATAGCCGTCCTCTCGTGTCGGTGCATGCCCCCGCGATCCATAGATTGATCTGGTCTAGCCTGTCCTATTTTCCAGGTCCTGTCATAGGTCATATGTGTATCCCCGAGCTGTTGTTTCTCTGCTTTTACGACGAGGTGGTGCGGGCTGGTGTTCGGCTTGAGTTGCCGTTCTATCCCGGCCACGTGGTGGTCGATCGGGTCCGTCAGCCGTATTACGCACGGGTGGTATGGGCTCCAACACCTCATCGTCGAATTGAGGTAGCAGCTTACGCTTCGGGTAACTCTTTTTGGGGCGCTCGAGGCCGTATTCTTCGGCTGCCAGGACATTAGTCCATCTGTCGTTGAGCAGGTCTTGGTCAGCTTGAAGCTTCTGTTGTTTCTTTTTTAGGCTTCTTGCCATGGCTATTAGTCAGCGCTTAAAGCGGTCTTGTTCTAGCAGTTCCTCTAGCACGATAAAATCTTCGTCGCCGAGGCTCATGTCGTCCTCGGAGAGTGGCAAATAGTTGTTGTCCTCCGAGTCTTCGTTCCCTGCTTGCTCATTAGGGTCAACTTGCCCGTCCTCCTGATCATCTTGTTCGGATGTTGGTTCGATGGGGTCTTCTTGGTCTTCGGCTTTTTTCGGAGTATCACTGTCTCCGGTGCCGGTGTTGCTATCTTTTCCACGACGCGATTTAGAGCGGCGCCGCTGACGTCGATGCTTCGGTGGTATCTCAGGAGGTTTGTCCTCAACTGGGTTTTTCTCGACGTCGTCGTCGCCTTCTTTAGGTGTGTCCATCATGTATACGTCGTATGAGGAAGTGGCCGTCCAGCGTCCGGTGAACGGCGGGTTTTGGGCCTGCTCCTCTCCGGCATCGTCGTCCATACCGTCGATGTCTTCGGAGGCGTAATCGAGCATGTCGGTAAGATCCTCGACAGTGGCTATGAAGTGGGTGGTGGGTGGGTAGCAAAATTCCCTGCTTTCAACCCCTAGTCCGGGCTGGACGCAATTCGGAAGCGGTCCCTCTGTGATGGCGAGGGATCGCATTAAGTCCATAGCCTCGTTTAAGAGTGAGGTTTGGATGGGGACAGGAGGTCCCTGGCCGAACTCGCATGACGCGGAATTCCAGGGTTCGGAGTTAGTGTCCGGAGAAGGCTCTGGCTTAGTAATGATTGCCGAAGACGCTATTCTCTCCGGTTTTCTGGGGTTGAGCTCTAAGGCCGCAGAGAGTCCGGCAGGTTCTAGACTCCCGTCTTCGGACCTGCCGACGCGCTCCGGATCTAAGGCCGGAGCGTTGGTTGGGGCCGCGAACCCTGGGAAGATCAAGTCTCCTCGGATGTCAGCGACATAGTTCAGATTTCCAAAATTGATCTGGTGATCAGGGGCGTAGCTGTCGATCTGCTCCAGGTGGCCAACCGAATTGGCACGCAGTGCGAAGCCGCCGAATACAAAGATCTGGCCGGGGAGAAAAGTCTCCTTCGCGGCATCATTGTTGTAGATGATTGATGGAGCCATCGAGCCTTTTGACGACGACACAGTGGAACTCTTAATGAAAGCACCAATGTCGGTGTCAAAACCGGCAGATCTCGGGTAGGGGGTCCCGAACTATGCGTCTAAGGATCGAAGGCAACAGGAGGCAGGGGACACGATGTTTACCCAGGTTCGGGCCCTCTTAATGGAGGTAATAACCTACTTCCTTCTTGATTGACTTTGATGAATATAGGGGTTACAAGAGTTGATCTACCACGAGATCGTAATGGCTAAACCCTAGATGTCTAGCCTGTATGATTATGATCACCTCTATGGACTAAACCCTCCGATTTATATACACACCAGAGGGGCTAGGGTTGTACAGAGTCGGTTTACAGAGAAAGGAATCTTCATATCCGCACGCCAAGCTTGCCTTCCACGCCAAGGAGAGTCCCATCCGGACACGGGGGAAAGTCTTCCGTTTTGTATCTTCACGGCCCACCAGTCCGGCCCACATTAGCCCGGACGCCCGAGGACCCCGTAATCCTGGACTCCCTCAGGGGGTTGCCCGGAACCCCTTCCGGTGACCCGATACGTACCCGGTACCCCCGGAACACTTCTGGTGTCCAAATACTATCGTCCTATATATGAATCTTTACCTCTCGACCATTTCGAGACTCCTCATCATGTCCGTGATCTCATCCGGGACTCGGAACAACATTCGCTCACCAAATCATATAACTCATATAATACAAAATCGTCATTGAACGTTAAGCGTGCGGACCCTATGGGTTCGAGAACTAGGTAGACATGACCGAGACACCTCTCCGGTCAATAACCAACAGTGGAACCTGGATGCTCATATTGGTTCCCACATATTCTACGAAGATCTTTATCGGTCGTACTATAATGACAATATACGCCATTCCCTTTGTCATCGATATGTTACTTGCCCGAGATTCGATCGTCGATATCTTCATACCTAGTTCAATCTCATTACCGGCAAGTCTCTTTACTCGTTCCGTAATACATCATCCCGTAACTAACTCATTATTCGCATTGCTTGCAAGGCTTATCATGATGTGTATTACCGAGAGGGCCCAGAGATACCTTTCCGGTACTCGGAGTGACAAATCCTAATCTCGATCTATGCCAACCCAACAAACACCTTCGGAGATACCTGTAGAGCATCTTTATAATCACCCAATTACGTTGTGACGTTTGATAGCACACAAGGTATTCCTCCGGTATCCGGGAGTTGCATAATCTCATAGTCAAAGGAATATGTATATGACATGAAGAAAACAATATCAATAAAACTAAACGATCAATATGCTAAGCTAACGGATGGGTCTTGTCCATCACATCATTCTCCTAATGATGTGATCCCGTTCATCAAATGACAACACATGTCTATGGTTAGGAAACTTAACCATCTTTGATTAACGAGCTAGTCTAGTAGAGGCTTACTAGGGACACGGTGTTTTGTCTATGTATCCACACATGTATCAAGTTTCCGGTTAATACAATTCTAGCATGAATAATAAACATTTATCATGATATAAGGAAATATAAAATAACAACTTTATTATTGCCTCTAGGGCATATTTCCTTCACACGAGCCATTGATCTACAACATAATTTCCAAAGACATTTTAGACTACGTTCTTGATAATTAGTTCAACTAATTATATTACTAATGAACTCCGACTTAAATCAACATCCTCTGGTTGTTAAGTGATACATGATCCAAATTCACTAACGCAAGTCCGATCATCACGTGAGATGGGATGGTTTCAATGGTGAACATCTCCATGTTGATCATATCTTCTATATGACTCATGTTCGACCTTTCGGTCCTCCATGTTCCGAGGCCATGTTTGTACACGCTAGGCTCGTCAAGTTTAACCCAAGTATTCCACATGTGTAAAACTGGCTTACCCCCGTTGTATGCGAACGTAGAGTCTATCACACCCGATCATCACGAGGTGCTTCAAAACGACAAACTTTCGCAACGATGCATACTAAGGGAGACCACTTTTATCTTGATATTAAGTGGAGGGATCATCTTATAATGCTACCGTCGTCCTAAGTATAAGATGCATAAAAGATAAACATCACATGCAATCAATATGTAACATGATATGGCCAATATCTTCTTGTGATTTTGCCTCCATCTCCAAAGCACCGGCATGATATCCATCATCACGAGCATATCACCGTGATCTCCATCAATTCCAAGGTGCCATCATGTGGTTGTCTCCACCAACTATTGCTTCTATGACTATTGCTAACTCATAGCGATAAAGTAAAACAATTACATGACGTTTAATGATTGCCACGCAGGTCATACAATAAATTAAAGACAACCCTATGGGTCCCGTCGGGTGCCATACTCATCGACATGCAAGTCGTGAACCTATTATAAAACATGATCATCTCATACATCACATATATCAATTCACATCTTGGCCATACCACATCACATCACATGCCCCGCAAAAACAAGTTAGACGTCCTCTACTTTGTTGTTGCAATTGTTACGTGGCTGCTAGGGCAAACCATAAGAACCGTTTTATCTACACAAAACCACAACGGTGATATACAAGTTGCCTTTTAACCTTCTACAAGGATCGCCGTTGTCAAATCAGATTCAACTAAGGTCGGAGAGGCAGACACCCACCAGCCACTTTATGCAATACAAGTTGCATGTCAATCGTGGAACCGGTCTCTTGTGCGTGGACAAGTAAAGTTGGTCTGGGCCGCTTCATCCCACAAATACCGCCAAATCCAAATAAGACAAGGGAGGTATGCAATCTGAACATCAACACCCACAACCAATTTGTGTTCTACTCGTGCATAACATCTACGCATAGACTTAGCTCATGATGCCACTGATGAGAAATGATGCATGGAAAACAATTTTTTTCATAAGAAACACTCAAAGATCTATCCATGGAGATGCATAGCAACAAGAGGGAGTGTGTCTATGTACTCTTGTAGACCGAAAGCTTAACGATCTATAGGTCCTACTTGACGTAGTCGTACTCGCGTCGTGATCCAATCCGATCCAAACACCACACATACGACACCTTCGAGTTTAGCTCACGTTTGGCTCGCTAGCGCTCTCTCCTTCTTGATCCAGCAAGTGAGGGAGAGGAGGTAGATGAGATCGTGACAGCACGACTATGTGGTGGTGGTGGCGGCGGAACGCCCGCAGGGCTTTGCTAAGCACTAGCGGAACGTGGAGGAGGAGTAACGGGAGAGAGGGGAAACCAAGGGTGGAGGGATCTAGCACCCAGCCCCTTCCTCTCTTTATATAGGGGTGTGGGGGTGGGCTGGCTGACCCTAGCCCTCCTCCAAGGGAGGGGGCGGCGGCCAAGGGGGGAGGAGTGCCCTCCAAGCCAAGTGGAGAGCCCTCCCCTTTAGGGTTTTCCTTCCCCATGCACATGGGCCTTGTAGGGGATGGTGCGTCTGGACCAATAAGGCCAGGGAGCCCCCTAGAGACCATGTTGGCCTAAGGGACGTGGTAGAGCCCTCCGTGGACTTTAGGACCCCTCTGGAACCTTCTGGAAGCTTCCTCGTACAATACTGAAAAAACCAAACTTGTCATATATAAATCTTTACCTCTGGACCATTCCGGAGCTCCTCGTGACGTCCCGGATACCACCTGGGACTCCGAACAACCTTTGAACTTCACCATACTAATATCTCAGTAGTGCCCTAGCGCTACCGAACGTGAAGTGTGCGACCCTACGGGTTTGAGAATCATGTAGACATGACCGAGACTCCTCTTCGATAAATAACCAATAGCGGGACATGGATGCCCATATTGGTTCCTACATATTCACGATGGTCTTTATAGGTTGAACCACGACGTCAAGGATTCAGTTAATCCCGTATGCAATTCCCTTTGTCCCGCGATATGTTACTTGCCTGAGATTCGATCGTCGGTATCTCCATACCTAGTTCAATCTCGTTACCGGCAAGTCTCTTTACTCGTTCAGTAATACAAGATTCCGTGACTAAACTCATTAGTCACATGCTTACAAGCTTCTTGTAATGTCGTATTACCGAGAGGGCCCAAAGATATCTCTTTGTCACACGGAGTGACAAATCACAGTATTGATCCATGCTACCCAACAAATACCTTCGGAGATACCTGTAGAGCACATTTATGATCACTAGGACTGCCACCAAACCGCTCCCTCCACCACGCCGACGCCATCGCCGTCACAACAGAGGACACCGGCCCGCGCTGCCCATAGCCCGCGCCGCCGGCTGAAGACGGACGCCATATCGGGGCGGATCCTGATCCGCTGCTACCCCCCTCACTTGCACGATCCGCCATCTCAAATCCCGCCGTGCGCCGCATGTCGCCGCCATGTGGATCCGCCGACACACCACTGCGACCCTCGCCATCGCGGTGTCCCGGCCCAGTCGCTCTCCCCGTCGCCCTCTGTTGCTTGCCTTAACCAACTTTGTACTTGAAGGATTCATAATCCTTGATGTAAAATGTGTGTGAGCTAATAAATGACGCCTTTCGGTGCCTTCTCAGTTCAAAAAAAAAGAAAAGAAAATTAGCGGATCTGCGAGGCTGCTATTGAAGATGCTCCGAGGGGGAAAATTGCTTCAAATTTCGATCCACCCACCGCTGGACATCGCCAAAACCCCAGCCAGCCGGCCAACGCGTTACCGGGAAGCAAATCAAATGGAGATCGAAATGGAGCCCGACTCCCCTGCCCCCATGCCGCGCTCCGGCGACATCGCGGTCGCCGACGGGACCGCGACTCTCTCTCCGCCACCGTCGCGGCCACAGGGCCCCGCGTCGCCGTCACCGTCCCTCTCTCCTCGGGACGACGTGCTCCCCCTCTCCCCTCCCCGCGACAGCCCCGCCCCGCGCCGCCGCCGCTCTAAGCCTCTTCGGGCCGCGGCCATCGACCAAGGCGCAGGCGCGGTCGGGTCTCCGCGAAGGAAGCGCCGCGGGGCGGGGGAGCCGCGCACGGCCGCGTCGCCCGGGAAGAACGTGAGGCGAGCGCGGCGGCGGCTGGACAACGATGGCGGGAGGGAGTTGACGGCGAACGAGGCGGCCGATGAGGAAGCGGCGGGTAAGACCCAGAGAAGAAAGACCGCGGCGCAGCCTCTGCCAGCCGTGAAGGAGAAGAAGGGTTCCAGCTTGGCTTTGGTGTCTTACCCTCCCATCAATCCAACCCGAGGTAACTGAGCAATTGCTAATTGCCTCGTACACCAATTGCCATTTTAGGGTTCATAGAATGCAGGGCACAATCCTATAGCTTTTGGTTGATGTAGGAAATGTTGCTTCATTTTATCTCTGTTAGGCGATATTGTTCTTGGTGTTGCAAATTGCAATTCTATTTATGCACGAGTAACAGCATGGAAATTGCAAACTGTTGTGCAGGCATAGGGGCTTATCTAGCTTGTGGATATCTAACTGTACAAGTTACGTCCATGTATTTACTCTTGGGGTTTACAAGTTTGTGGTTGTAGAAAGTGCTGTTACCTCCTTTCTGTAGGTCTTGGTGGATGTAAATTATGCTAAATTTCTATTATTTCGGCATTGATTTGTGACATTTTTATGGATTGTGTCAAAATAATTTCTGGCGCTGTATCCAAGTCCTAGCTAAGAATGAGCGTTTTCAGTTTTTGATTGTGATGTTGGTAAAGGCTGCTGCCTCTTTTCACCATTAATCCATATATGAATGGTGGTACAGTAGGGTGTTGAATATGAGCCTCAAATTATTCTCACTTGCTAGCTACAACCTACAGCGCTGTTAGAGTAGGTAGAAGTTCTTGTGAAGCGGACACAACACATGAGATTGAATCAAACGAGTCATGGCACTGTCCAAAGGTGTATGGTGGATGGTACATGACCGTAGACCACATGATAGTCCATGCTGCACGCTGTATGCTGACTTTATGGACCAACGAGGTTGATTTTACTCCATTGAGTCGCAGAGGGTCTGATTTTGGCAAACCCAAAAGGTCTATGGGGACTGTCTGTCTTTGTTGTGGATAGTTCACAACCAGGAAAAGCAGGGAGCTCCAGATTTGCTGTAATTTCACCAACCTGAGACCAAAATGGCACAAATTTAGCTAAAGGTCCTAAATAAAAATGTTAAACATTGGTGTGTATTTATATCGGCCTAGCCTATAGATTTAGCACATCACGATGGATAATTGGATAGACTACCATTACCTTTTCAACATGCTTCTATAAGTTCGTAATTGTTTCTATTCGAAAATTGTTTCTGATACAACTAACCTGGATTGGGTTATTTGTTTGGACAGGGTAATATATAATTTTGATGCATATTCCTAACCAAAGCCTACACACTATCTGATTCAAAGTGTCCACATCCATTTCTCCCGACCAACTTTTTATTTTGCCTATCAGTGTATGAGTGAAACTTTTTTATCAGTACTTGGTAGATAAACCATTGTCTTGTTCATACATGTCATTCATAATTTAACAGATTATTCCAGAAAAGTAGTATTTTTGTACTGTACTGTGCAATTATTATCATGTGTCTTGCTGTTTGATATGCATTTCTTGTGGTATGATAGTGTAAGTTACATATGTGTCTTCCCTTGCTAATGTTGTTAATTCCTGTTTGAGTACCAGGTGCAGAGAATGTAGAGCAGTTTGATTGGGAAGGTCTTTGGGAAAGGGTTGTTGACTTGGTGATGTGGAAGAATGTTGGGAGATCAGCATTTTGGTTCGGCTCTGGGTCCATGCTTTTCGTCTCTTCTTCCTTTTCAAGAGACGTCAATTTCAGGCACGTGCAACTTCTGCTGTAGTTCATCCATACATTGTTCAGCATGTTACACATAGAAAAATTATGCTGGTGGTATCATAATCATCCATATATGGAAATTACCACTGCAAATGGACTCGACTGTCCAGTGTCATGTCAATCATCATAAATTCTGCAGGATACTGTTGGCATCACAGAACCGTCCATTAGGGGTATAAAGTGACATTCTAGCACTTACGCCTATCTCTTCATTAAAACAATAGTTAGTTCGCCACTTAAGGTCAAGATGGATTTTGTTGGTGAAAAATGGATTTATTCTTGTAGTTATGAAGACATTACTTTTCTTATTCGGAAAAACTGAAATGCAATTTGCAACAAAATTTTAGAAGAAATTGGGACAAGGTAAGAGCATAAGATCAAAGCTTATACTGTCTTAATGTCATGAATAAATTTAAGCACAGTCGCAAAAACATGGCTGCGTGGTCGAGGAATCGGGTCACAGTTGAGATTTTTTTTGAAGCTTTTACGGTTGTAAAGCAGAGAAATAGAAAAACGAGTGGCACCTTGAAGTCCTGAAACATGCTGCTGCTGCTCGCTGGAATCCCCTGCCCCTCTGTGCACTCTCTTTTCACTCAGTGGTGAAGCAGGGGTACCAGTGCCACATATGGGCGGCGAGGGCCAGATAAGGGTAAAGGCAGTTCATGACAGAGCTTGGGCCCATTGGTTGGCGATGTAGACTGAGAGCAAAGTGAGAAAGAGAGGAGAAGTATGGAAGTAGGAAGGCAAGGATAAGTCGGAAATCCTTTTCTGAGCCCGGGCTCATCTGCACCTGTGTTGAATAAAAAAATCAAAACAAATACTAGAAAAATTCAAAAATTCCAAATTTTTTCCCATGGTAGAAAATTTGATGCGTGAGGTCCGCCCCATTTTTCAAATCATTTGAGCAACTGAGCAACTCTCGGCAGAAAAGACAAATTCGGGGTCGGACCCGATTTGTCTTTTTTGCTGAGAGCTACTCAGATGTCCAAATGAGCTAAAATTTGGAGCGAACCTCACGCAATAAATTGTCTACAATGGGAAAAAAATTGGAAATTTTCTAGTATTTTTTGTGAATTTTTTTCTGGACGGGTGCAGATAAGCCCGGGCACCGAATCGCTGCACTCATAGTCTATTATCAAGAAATAAATCTCATGCTAATGCCCAAAACCAGAACGACAATGTCACTTTTCACTATTTTGGCCTATATGCTGTCCCTAGCGAAATTGGTTTGTTTGCAATGGTATTTTCCTGAACACTGACAAGTATCCAATGGCCCTAACCTAATTTTATTGTACATATTTATAGTTTGCCATTTGAATATTGCCCTCTACTTTGCAGTCCAATCAAGATACTTTGCCATTTTGGTGTTGTGACGTTGGTCTTAGCTTTCTTCAAAGATTCCATTCCTCAGAGGTACAATATAATAATGTTCTCTCTTGAGCTAGGTAACAGTGTCAATTTTCCTTGCTATCTGTGAAATCATGTTTATTTCAAAGCTGTAACAGGCAGAACACTGAACAAGTAAGGAGTTTCCAGTTGACTGAGGAAGATGTGCTCCGGGTTGGCCGAGCTGTCCTGCCAATTGCTAACTCTCTCATATCTATGTCCCGAGTGATCTTCTCTGGTGATCCATCCATGACTCTGAAAGTAAGCCTTACATTTTGATTCCACGCTCTGTTTTCTTCAGAGTACACGCATTTTCTTTGAGCAATTCTGAGGCCTCTGATTCCTTAAATATCAGGTGTTTCCTGTTCTTCTATTTGGTGCTAAGTATGGCCATCTGTTCACAGTATGGAGGCTTCTAGCAACAGGTATGATTGCATGGCAAAGAGCAGTCAAACGCTTGCATGACTTCACCTTTGTATCATCTTGTGTTTAATGAAAATTTACAGGATTCTTTGGTTGTTTTACACTCCCAAGACTCTATAGCTGCTATTCAAGTCATATTCATGAAAAAGGTAGGCAGCTTGTACAATTTACTGCTGAAATTACCTTTTAATGGAGCAAGGAGTCATAAGTTGTATTTTGTCAGTTGAAGGTTTGAATGCCCGGATTCTGAATGCATGGAAGTCCTGTCCCCGCAAGAAACTTGTTGCAGCTGCTGCAGTGACGACTTTCTGGAACTTGGTTAGTGTGAAGACACGTGTAATGGCTGGTACGTCGTTGATAATCAATTGGACTGAAAGTAGTTCGAAACAACTGGCTCATATAAACTGCTTGACTGATTCTTATGTTGGTACAAATTAAGGCCAATCGGATGCTGTTAAACAGCACACTTGTTCGTTGATATGCTTCATTTAAGGTTACAGCTCAGAAGACAGTTAGTACTTTCTGAAAAAAAAGAAGTTGGCACAAGTGGTTGCTCAACCCTGCCCAGTTGATTTTCTAGAAGAGATGAGACTAAGGTCACCCATAAAAAATCTCACATATAATGGGCAATAATCAGCATAGCGGGTTTTCGTATTTTTCTGGTGTAGACAATTCACAAAGCAACATCAAGTTCATTGATTGTCTTTTCTTAAATGACCTGTTCTTGGCATTTGCCAGAAGCTGGCTAAATTAGTTGGATCCTAATTTCATCATAAGGAGGAATTCAGCAAGCAAAGCTAGTGAAAACATAATAGGAAATGTTTGCCTGTGTCCCAACTAGAATCTCATTGCCACTAAACTGATGCATCGTTCTTTCAAATGGTAACACTCTGCTACTACTGTCGGTATAAAGGTCGTAACATGGATATTCGTGGAGCTTGTTGGCTCATTTAAAGATGCATTGATGTTGGTCCTTAAAACTGAGCACAAGCTCATATGCTCCGAAGCATAACTGCAGATTTCTACCAATGTGGTTTGGGCTGTATCACAATTTGTTGTTTTACTCAAACATGGTAAAGTTTTAACTCTGCAGCATCTCTTTGTGCAGCCTTCGTTTCCGCGGTAGGGCTGCGCTACCACTATCAGTATGGACGAAGTAGCAGGAATTCAGAGGGGGTAATACAGCGACAGGAGCAGCAACAAGCAATGGTTCTCGAAGACTGACAAGCTGTCTCATGAGCAGGGCAGGTGCCAACATATGTGAGTATTTCTGTGGTTTAAAAGCAAAAGCAAAACAAAAATTTGCTGTGAAATTGCATCCTCTCATCTTTGTGGCAGGCGCAATGGATGCTATGTACTGGTATTGGTACATGTTGCTGCAAATATGGTACTGTTGGGGAAGCTTTGCAATCAAGGATCAGGCGATCTGGTTGCACGATTGACTGCTTGACACCAATATATGCTTCGGGTCCTTTATGTTGAATCTGTGTTCATGTCAAGCTTGATGTGCCTGTGGTGTGTAAAGCGTTGTGCTTTGAGCATCTCATCTTAGTGACGGTGTATATATGGCCCATAAATGGGCCAGGTGAGACATCTGTGAGAAACGTTTTCATTTGCATAAATCTTCCATGGCCCATCACTCTTGGTGAGAATTATAATATGGTCGACAGGCACTACAATCGTTGGCCGTCATCATCCTGAGTACGTGTTAACTCAAATTTGCCTAAAAAAGGTGTTAACCCAAATCTGGTTAATTAAAATTGGGAACTAAGAGCTCCAATCAGTTTAAATCTTTATAGTTTCAAATCAGAAATTAAATGTGATCCTTTCATTTTTAGTTCGAACTCATACTACACACCTCAAAGACAACTCTAACTCATACGAGGATTTACCAGTTGAAACAAGGAATTTTCAAGCCTTGATTTCAGTTTATTTATTGCGAGTTCAAGTTGGTGGTCGAGATCCGGGAACAAAGAGAACAAAAGTGCTGGCTTTAGCCATCGGGAGCCTTATTGCAAATTTTCGCATCCATGAGATCAAAATGCAGGACATGCTCTTTTGGTAGTAATACACACACAAGTTACAGATAGTACAGTGTTACTGAAAACTTCTAAAAAGTTATATATAGGAGACTCGGTTGAAAAGTGGAAGCTAGTTGTAGAGCCTGACAATTAGGGGCGAACAGAGAAGTACAGCCAAATCGAACAGGTAACGCCTTCATGGTACACTATTATTATTCTGATGATGAAGCTTGAAGATGATAAGCCGCTTCCAGTTTTGTTAGGCGATGCAGTCAAGCCCCAGGCACCCAATCCACAAGCTCCAGATCACCTTCCTCATCTGAACAAAAAATGGACAAACAGTTAACCGTTGCAAGGCAAAACGCTAGAGCAGGGGTTTGTAAACACCCACGTACTACCTTTCGAGGTTTTTGGTACACGAGCGGCCGTGGCACCTTGTAGAGGTCCTCGTCCACGGCCCCGGCAGCAGGCACACGTTTGGTCGCGGTGTCAGCAGCCGCCCTCCCTGCCACGCCGCCGTCCAGCTCCCGCAGCAGCTCGCCGCCGTCGCTCTGCTTCTCCCCGACTTCCCTCCTTATCACCTGACCGAGACCACCCAAAATGTATACCAGACCGAATTAGACAACTCCATCCTAAAAGGTGACGAAAAATGACAAGCCTGCAAACCCAAGCATGTCGTGTCGTGTGTGCGTGCCTTGATCTGGGGCGGCTTGCGTGGAGATGGCGAGGCGCCGAAGAGCACGAGGCGGCGTTCACCGCCACCGGCGTCGCAGCAGCGGCGGTGGCGCTTGAGCAGCCTGGCCTGCATGGCGAGGTCAAAGTACTGCGTGATGGGCAGGTCGCTGCAGTAGTTCCACACCCCGAACGCCGGGATCTGGCACCCCATCATCCTCTGCTGGACACAGGTACGTACCACACTCGCATCAGCGTCCAACGATATACTAGTACGAGCTAGAGAACCAAGCCAACAACGGCACGCTTTGAGTCTTTGACTCACCTCCATCTCCATGTCCATGTCTGTGTGTGGGCGAGGTGGTCTTTCGATGGATCGATCAGGTCAGGTGCCGTCGTGGCTAAAGGATCGGTGGCGCAGAAAGGTGGTGGCGGATTCGCGGATTTATACTACCACCGCGGATGGGAGCATTTCGTCGTGGGGTGGCAGCCGCCTAGGGGGAGCGTGCGCCATTCAATTGCTGCACGTAGAAGGGCAGGCGGAGCAAAAGGCTGGGCGGCCTGCATGCATGCCGCTCGCTGCGCGCAGCTGCGTTTGAGTAACACACGATGCCGTACGCACTGCGACATGCGCAAAGCGAGCATGCTCGACCGTTAATGGATAATGGTGACATGGTGGGTGAGTTAGTCAGCTCGATCCGGCCATGGGCGACGCTGACACGCAGGCCCGGACTTGGATGAAGGTTCCACGGAGCCTGATCATGGTCATGGGTCGCCGTTGGGCTGCTCGTCCGTAGCAGCCAGCGGAGAATGAGTGCTGCATTGACGATTCACGCCGGTCGCCGGCAGGTTTTAACTGCAGCGAGCGCGGCTGGCTGGCTGGCCGGGGAATGCATGCATGCAAGAAAGATTGCGATCTCTGCCAGAGTTACTCCGCCCATGACCGCTACGAGTATTTATTAGGTACGGGCCGGGTCGCATGCCTGCCTGCCTGCACACCCACTCACCGGCTCACCGCCAGGGACACTCGCTCCCGTCCACGCCGCAATCAACGTCTCAAAGACTCTGCTAGGTGTTTAGTAGTAATAATAGAGAGGGGCGCCAAGTGCCATGGGGCCAGCTTGGAGGGTTCTGTTACTTCTGTAGAACAAGGAAAGCGCTGAAATGCTCACTATAGCTCAGAAGATTCAATTCCCATAGGTTCTTGAATGGTGGGAACCTTCCCAACAGAAGTAGAGGGTTTTCTCCCAAGCCCTCCACTGCCACAGATTCTTTGTAACCTGTCCCCTCATAATAAAGAGGTATTCTTACGTTGGTGTTCCGAATTTTCTTCTTCAAGAAAACACAAATAACTTTGCGTTTTATTGCATCGATAGAGGAGCTCCGCGCGCTCAAGCTCGTCTCCCGGTGGACGCCCCTGTTACATCATAATACAGGAGAGCGAGAGCGCCCCTTCCTCCTCACCCCCGCGCCGCTGGCCACTCCGGCCGCGGCGGCCACCTGCCGCAGCTGCTGCCCATCCCTAGGGCCGCCGCCCCTTCCCATGCCTTCCCCCGCCTCTCCCCGGGATCCCGGGTCGCCACCAGCCGGTCTTCAATGCTCCACCCCGCGGGCCTGGATCTATCCGCCGGGCTGTCCGAGGTGGCTGCCACTCCCCTAGATCTATCCGCCGGGCCTTCTGAGGTGGCTGCCACTCCCCTCTCCCCGGCCGAGCGGGAGGGGGGATCGCCGCTGCAAATCCTGCGACGCGGGGCGACCCCCGAGGGCGCGTCCTCCCTCGGACCGGGAGGCCTTGCCCGCCACCCCCCGTTCGAGCAACCCCACCTTCGATCCATCATAGTAGCGCCGTCCCCTTTGCCAGATCTGGCCCCCAACGACATTGATGAGTCCACCGACGACCATCAAGAGGGATGAGAGCTGCACCTTTCCCGCAAGAGCAAGAAGGCCATCAGACCCTCTGCGGTCCGTGCGCCGCCCTGCCGCGGGTCTGCCTTCAGACCGCGGTCCGGCCGCGAGGCCTTCCTGAGCAGATTTAAAGGCCTCTGCTTCCGCTGCCTGAGCTCCAACCACCGTCGTGTAGATTGCCACGATCCACTTCACTGCATCATCTGCAGAAAGCCCGGCCACCACGGCAGAGAGTGCCCCCAAAACCAGAGGAACCGGAGGAGCGACGGCTCGGTGCGTGACCGCCTGGGCACGGGCATCGCCGGTCCCGTTCGCGAGCGCCTAGTCTTCCCCGACCGCTCCAGCGCGCCACCCATGGCCTCCGGCGGTGCCCCCGGCCTCGACCACGGGCGCCGGACTCGCTCCAGCCACAAGGTGATCGCTTCCACGCCGTCCCTGGAGCAGCAAGTATTCCTCCTGCAGCAGCACGCGGTGGTGGTGACTGCCGTCAGCAAGGTCCACGCCGCCAGCCCCTTCTCCATCGGCCGGGCCGTCGAGAAGGAGTTCTAGATCCCCGCGCACCTCCTCCGCATCACCAGCCACGACCCGGAAGACTTCTTCATCCACTTCCACCTGCCCGCCCACAAGGACCTGGTCGTGCGCCAGGGCGTGATCACAGTCGATGGCGTGCAATTCCTTCTGGAGCCATGGCGAGAGGACACGCACGCGGTGCACGCCACCTGGATGATGCACGTGCATGTCGTCCTCGAGAAGCTGCCCATGCAGCTCTGGACCCTGGAGGGGGCGGCTGACGCGCTCGGCGACCAGGTCATCATCGACCGCCTTGACAGCCGCACTTTCGAGCGGGCCGACACGAAGACGTTTGCCGTGTGGGTGTGGGTGTGGGAGGTGCACCACATCCCCACCAGGCGGACGCTCTGGAAGCACGCGCGAGGCGCGGGGCGGGTGGAGGAGATGCACAGCTTCTCTCCGCCGAGCCGCGTCGTTGCGCCGCCGCCGGCCCTGCTCAGGTGGGATGTGGGGATCGTAGCATAAATTAAAATTTTCTACACATCATCAAGATCAATCTGTGGAGTTTACTAGCAACGAGAGGGGAGGAGTGCATCTACATACCCTTGTAGATCGCGAGCGGAAGCGTTCAAGAGAACGGGGTTGATGGAGTCGTACTCGTCGTGATCCAAATCACCGATGATCCAAGCGCCGAACGGACGGCACCTCCGCGTTCAACACACGTACGGAGCGGTGACGTCTCCCATGCCTTGATCCAGCAAGGAGGAGGGAGAGGTTGAGGAAGAAGGCTCCAACAGCAGCACGACGGCGTGATGGTGGTGGAGTGACAGTTCTCCGGCGGGGCTTCGCCAAGCACACGCGGAGGAGGAGAGGTGTTGGGGAGGGGAGGGGCTGCGCCATGGATGTGGTGCTGCAGCCCTCCCCTCACCCCTCTATTTATAGGGAGAAGGGGGAAGGGGGCCGGCCCCTCTAGATGGGATCTAGAGGGGGGGCGGCGGCCAAGGGGGGAGGTGGCTTGCCCCCCAAGCAAGGGGGGCGCCCCCCTTTAGGGTTCCCCCCAAACCCTAGGAGCATGGGCCCTGGGGGGGTTGGCGCCCACCCCACTAAGGGCTGGTTCCCTTCCACCTACAGCCCATAAGGCCCTCCGGGGCAGGTGCACCCTCCCGGTGGACCCTCGGAACCCCTCCGGTGGTCCCGGTACAATACCGGTATACCCCCGAATATTTTCGATGACCGTATGGTGACTTCCCATATATAAATCTTTATCTCCGGACCATTCCGGAACTCCTCGTGACGTCCGGGATCTCATCCGGGACTCCGAACAACATTCGGTAATCACATACAAACCTTCCTTATAACCCTAGCGTCATCGAACCTTAAGTGTGTAGACCCTACGGGTTCGGGAATCATGCAGACATGACCGAGACACCTCTCTAGCCAATAACCAACAACGGGATCTGGATACCCATGTTGGCTCCCACATGTTCCATGATGATCTCATCGGATGAACCACGATGTCGAGGATTCAAGCAATCCCGTATACAATTCCCTTTGTCAATCGGTACGTTACTTGCCCGAGATTCGATCGTCGGTATCCCAATACCTCGTTCAATCTCGTTACCGGCAAGTCACTTTACTCGTTCCGTAATGCATGATCCCGTGACTAACTACTTAGTCACATTGAGCTCATTATGATGATGCATTACCGAGTGGGCCCAGAGATACCTCTCCGTCATACGGAGTGACAAATCCCAGTCTCGATCCGTGCCAACCCAACAGACACTTTTGGAGATGCCCGTAGTGCACCTTTATAGTCACCCAGTTACGTTGTGACGTTTGGCACACCCAAAGCACTCCTACGGCATCCGGGAGTTGCACGATCTCATGGTCTAAGGAAATGATACTTGACATTGGAAAAGCTCTAGCAACGAACTACACGATCTTTTGTGCTATGCTTAGGATTGGGTCTTGTCCATCACATCATTCTCCTAATGATGTGATCCCGTTATCAATGACATCCAATGTCCATAGTCAGGAAACCATGACTATCTGTTGATCAACGAGCTAGTCAACTAGAGGCTTACTAGGGACACGTTATGGTCTATGTATTCACACATGTATTACGATTTCCGGATAATACAATTATAGCATGAACAATAGACAATTATCATGAACAAAGAAATATAATAATAACCATTTTATTATTGCCTCTAGGGCATATTTCCAACAGGGATGTCCTGGTGCACATCGACCGCATCGAGGACTGGACCCCTTTGTCCCCGCGGTCCTCTCAATCGGGCTAGAGTGGTCTGCCCTCCTCAGACGACGACGAAGACGACCGCCCGTTCTTGCGCCGCCCCCTGCCAGCGGCTGGACTCACGGGACTGAAGACGGGCGCCCGGTGCAGGACCTGGGGCAACGAGCTCGCCCCCAGGCGCAGGTGGTGTCCACGGGCTGCAGGGGCATGCCCTCGACGGGCGCCAGGCGCGGCCACGACGGCGAGGACGGTGGCAGTCAGAGGCGGTCCTGGAAGGACACCCTGCTCGGGCGGGGGCGCGACAAGGAGCACGCCGTGCCCGCGGTCGACCCTCCTCCAGAGCGCCAACGCAGCCGCACGCCCAGCTCTCATCACCGCCAAGGGGCGCCCCGTGGGTGCCGCAGCAGCTCCAACCACCACGGCAAGCATCGCGGCAAGAGCTACGGCAACAACAACGTCCAAGTCACGCAGCGCGGGAAAGGTGTGGATGGCACCAGGCGCTTCGAGCGCGGTCAGTCATCGAGGACCGCTCCGCCTCCCGCCAACCCACTCCTAGCCCCGCCACGCCCGCTGCCCCCCTCGTGGCGGCCGTGGAAGCGGACCCGGTGGCTGAGTTCTTCGAGGAAGCCGGCAAGGAGCTCCCACCGCCGCCCCGCCCGGACCCTAGGGCTGTTGCCATCGATGCGGCGGCGGCAAAGAAAGTGGACAAGCCCCTCTCCTTCTCCGAGCACGAGGGGGACACCGGGGGCGACACAGATGGCATCGACATGGGCCCTGCCCTCTCTCTCGCCAGGCACACGCCGACGATGGCAGACACGCACTCGCTGCAGCTCGGCGTCGTGACCAGCCAAGTCTACCACCTACAGATCGGCGAAGAAGGTGACGGGGCGTGACCAAGCAGCTCTTCTCCAACACCCCGGCCTAGGTGGTCGGCCGGGCGCCCCACCGCACCAAGACCCCGCTCCGATCCAGGCCTGCGGCGACTCGCCACAGCGCACGCCAAGCCAACAACCCCTTCACGGTCCCTGTCAGTCAGCGCGCCACTCTCCGCATCTCCATGGCCTCGGCATCCTCGGCCCGAAGGAGGCCATGAATGCAAAGGCGGCCGAGGCCCTCATCAAGCGTTTCAACGAGCCGCTGACCGACACCGACATCTTGGCCATCGCCAAGCTCACCAACCTCGACCCGGCCGCGCTGCGGGTGGCGGCCGACATGCAAGGCCCTGACGGAGAGGCCCCGGAGGCCATGCTTTCCCCATGTTAGTGCACCCTAGATGTTTTACGCTCCGGCGACACCCAGCGATCGGCTGGTCTGAGCTAGGCCAGTTCCCTGTAGTCCATGTAGTAGTAGTAGAGGAGCTGCTGTTTGCCGGCGGATATTGGGGCCTATTGGTGGTCGTCGGCAACCCCCGGACCGTGTGGAGGTGTACCCGTATTTGCTTAATGAATTACTTAGTCGCCGGAGCAGACCCATCGTGTTTAATGACTGATACAAACTGCCCCATCATGAGCTGGAACATTAGAGGCTTAAACACGCCGGCACGGCGCGCTGTAGTTAGCGAGGCGGCAGAGGCACATAAGCTGGCAATCCTTTGCCTCCAGGAGACCAAGATCGAGGCCTGGAGCCGCCCTCTGGTCAGAGAGGTAGGCGGAGCGAGGCTCGCCGACTGCGTGGTGCTTCCCGCCTCCGGCACCAGGGGCGGCGCCGCGATTTCCTGGGATAGTAGTGTAGTAGACGTGCAATCGCACGCCGTCGGGCAATTCTCCATCACCGTTAGTGTTATTATAATGGCAACATCAACACCGTACTGGCTAACCACGGTGTACGGCCCCGTCGACGACAGTAGAAAAGACGAGTTTTTGTCAGAAGTAGCTAGGGCGGCGCCGCCAACAAACAATCCCTGGCTCATCAACAGCGATTTTAATCTCATATACAAAGCCAGCGACAAAAACAATAGCAACATCAACCGTAGAATGACAGGAAAATTCCGGGCAGCGATTGACGCCACAGGACTCCGGGAGATTAGATGCAAAAACCGTCGATACACATGGAGCAACGAGCGGGATGACCCAACCCTTGTCAGCATCAACAAATTTTTCTGCAATAATGCCTGGGACGCTCTATTCCCGTCCTTCCTCCTCCACGCCACCTCGACGTCCTGCTCTGACCACTGCCCCTTGCTGCTCGCCGCAGCTTCCGCACCACGCCGACCAGCCCGGTTCCGGTTCGAATCTTTCTGGCCGCGCTTCCCCAGATTCCAAGCAACGGTGCAACATGCGTGGGATCGCCCCGTCGCCTCCAGCTGTGCATTCAGACGCATCCACGTCAAGCTCGATAGGGTGGCAAAGGATCTCAAAATCTGGGCTAAAGGATTCTTCAGTAGCACTCGTCTGCAGCTGCATATCGCAAACGAGGTGGTTCTCCGCCTCGACATCGCCCAGGAGCATAGGCGGTTGTCTAGCAGCGAGCTCGGCCTCCGGAAGCAGCTCAAGCTTCGCGTCCTCGGCCTTGCCGCGATCGAGCGCGCCAGGAAGCGCCAGGCCTCGCGCATCACCTGGCTGCGGGCTGGCGACGCCCGGACGTCCTTCTTCCAGGCCAAGATCAACTCTAGGAGGCAGAAAAACTTCATCCACGCCATTCACACGACAGACTCAATCGTTACCTCCCACGACGACAAGGCCAAGGTGTTGGAAATATGCCCTAGAGGCAATAATAAAATGGTTATTATTATATTTCTTTGTTCATGATAATTGTCTATTGTTCATGCTATAATTGTATTATCCGGAAATCGTAATACATGTGTGAATACATAGACCATAACGTGTCCCTAGTAAGCCTCTAGTTGACTAGCTCGTTGATCAACAGATAGTCATGGTTTCCTGACTATGGACATTGGATGTCATTGATAACGGGATCACATCATTAGGAGAATGATGTGATGGACAAGACCCAATCCTAAGCATAGCACAAAAGATCGTGTAGTTCGTTCCTAGAGCTTTTCCAATGTCAAGTATCATTTCCTTAGACCATGAGATCGTGCAACTCCCGGATGCCGTAGGAGTGCTTTGGGTGTGCCAAACGTCACAACGTAACTGGGTGACTATAAAGGTGCACTACGGGCATCTCCGAAAGTGTCTGTTGGGTTGGCACGGATCGAGACTGGGATTTGTCACTCCGTATGACGGAGAGGTATCTCTGGGCCCACTCGGTAATGCATCATCATAATGAGCTCAATGTGACTAAGGAGTTAGTCACGGGATCATGCATTACGGTACGAGTAAAGTGACTTGCCGGTAACGAGATTGAACAAGGTATTGGGATACCGATGATCGAATCTCGGGCAAGTAACGTACCGATTGATAAAGGGAATTGTATACGGGATTGATTGAATCCTCGACATCGTGGTTCATCCGATGAGATCATCGTGGAACATGTGGGAGCCAACATGGGTATCCAGATCCCGCTGTTGGTTATTGACCGGAGAGTCATCTCGGTCATGTCTGCATGTCTCCCGAACCCGTAGGGTCTACACACTTAAGGTTCGGTGACGCTAGAGTATTAGAGATATGAGTATGCGGAAACCCAAAAGTTGTTCGGAGTCCCGTATGAGATCCCGGACATCACGAGGAGTTCCGGAATGGTCCGGAGGTGAAGAATTATATATAGGAAGTCCAGTTTCAGCCATCGGGAAAGTTTCGGGGGTTATCGGTATTGTACCGGGACCACCGGAAGGGTTCCGGGGGTCCACCGGGTGGGGCCACCTATCCCGGAGGGCCCCATGGGCTGAAGAGGGAAGGGAACCAGCCCTTAGTGGGCTGGGGCGCCCCCCTTGGGCCTCCCCCTGCGCCTAGGGTTGGAAACCCTAGGGGTGGGGGGGCGCCCCACTTGCCTTGGGGGGCAAGCCACCCCCTTGGCCGCCGCCCCCTCCTCAGATGGGATCTCCACGGTGGCCGGCTCCCCCCCAGGACCCCTATAAATGGTGGGGGGGAGGGAGGGCAGCAACATAACAGCCCCTGGCGCCTCCCTCACCCCCTGCAACACCTCTCCCTCCCACTAGTGCTTGGCGAAGCCCTGCCGGGATCCCGCTACTTCCACCACCACGCCGTCGTGCTGCTGGATCTCCATCAACCTCTCCTTCCCCCTTGCTGGATCAAGAAGGAGGAGACGTCGCTGCTCCGTACGTGTGTTGAACGCGGAGGTGCCGTCCATTCGGCACTCGGTCATCGGTGATTTGGATGACGACGAGCACGACTCCATCAACCCCATTCACTTGAACGCTTCCGCTCGCGATCTACAAGGGTATGTAGATGCACTCCTTCCCTCTCGTTGCTAGTAGACTCCATAGATGGATCTTGGTGATGCGTAGAAAATTTGAAAATTCTGCTACGATCCCCAACAGTGGCATCATGAGCCAGGCCTATGCGTAGTTACTATGCACGAGTAGAACACAAAGCAGTTGTGGGCGTAGATGTTGTCAATTCTTCTTGCCACTACTAGTCTTATCTTGTTTCAGCGGTATTGTGGGATGAAGCGGCCCGGACCGACCTTACACGTACGCTTACGTGAGACAGGTTCCACTGACTGACATGCACTAATTGCATAAGGTGGCTAGCGGGTGTCTGTCTCTCCCACTTTAGTCGGAACGGATTCGATGAAAAGGGTCCTTATGAAGGGTAAATAGAAATTGGCATATCATGTTGTGGTTTTACGTAGGTAAGAAACGTTCTTGCTAGAAACCTATAGAAGCCACGTAAAAACTTGCAACAACAATTAGAGGACGTCTAACTTGTTTTTGCAGCATGTGCCTTGTGATGTGATATGGCCAGAAGATGTGATGAATGATATATGTGATGTATGAGATTGATCATATTCTTGTAATAGGAATCACGACTTGCATGTCGATGAGTATGACAACCGGCAGGAGCCATAGGAGTTGTCTTTATTTTTTGTATGACCTGCGTGTCATTGAATAACGCCATGTAAATTACTTTACTTTATTGCTAAACGCGTTAGCCATAGAAGTAGAAGTAATCGTTGGCGTGACAACTTCATGAAGACACAATGATGGAGATCATGATGATGGAGATCATGGTGTCATGCCGGTGACGAAGATGATCATGGCGCCCCGAAGATGGAGATCAAAGGAGCAAAATGATATTGGCCATATCATGTCACTATTTGATTACATGTGATGTTTATCATGTTTTGCATCTTATTTGCTTAGAACGACGGTAGTAAGTAAGATGATCCCTTATAATAATTTCAAGAAAGTGTTCCCCCTAACTGTGCACCGTTGCGAAGGTTCGTTGTTTCGAAGCACCACGTGATGATCGGGTGTGATAGATTCTAACGTTCGCATACAACGGGTGTTGACGAGCCTAGCATGTACAGACATGGCCTCGGAACACACGCAATACACTTAGGTTGACTTGACGAGCCTAGCATGTACAGACATGGCCTCGGAACACGGAAGACCGAAAGGTCGAGCATGAGTCGTATAGAAGATACGATCAACATGGAGATGTTCACCGATCTTGACTAGTCCGTCTCACGTGATGATCGGACACGGCCTAGTTAACTCGGATCATGTTTCACTTAGATGACTAGAGGGATGTCTATCTGAGTGGGAGTTCATTGAATAATTTGATTAGATGAACTTAATTATCATGAACTTAGTCTAAAATCTTTACAATATGTCTTGTAGATCAAATGGCCCACGTTGTCCTCAACTTCAACGCGTTCCTAGAGAAAACCAAGCTGAAAGATGATGGCAGCAACTATACGGACTGGGTCCGGAACCTGAGGATCATCCTCATAGCTGCCAAGAAAGATTATGTCCTAGAAGCACCGCTAGGTGAAGCACCCATCCCAGAGAACCAAGACGTTATGAACGCTTGGCAATCACGTGCTGATGATTACTCCCTCGTTCAGTGCGGCATGCTTTACAGCTTAGAACCGGGGCTCCAAAAGCGTTTTGAGAAACATGGAGCATATGAGATGTTCGAAGAGCTGAAAATGGTTTTCCAAGCTCATGCCCGGGTCGAGAGATATGAAGTCTCCGACAAGTTCTTCAGTTGTAAAATGGAGGAAAATAGTTCTGTCAGTGAGCACATACTCAGAATGTCTGGGTTACACAACCGCTTGTCTCAGCTGGGAGTGAATCTCCCGGATGACGCGGTCATTGACAGAATCCTTCAGTCGCTTCCACCAAGCTACAAGAGCTTTGTGATGAACTTCAATATGCAGGGGATGGAAAAGACCATTCCTGAGGTATATTCAATGCTGAAATCAGCGGAGGTGGAGATCAAAAAGGAACATCAAGTGTTGATGGTGAATAAAACCACTAAGTTCAAGAAAGGCAAGGGTAAGAAGAACTTCAAGAAAGACGGCAAGGGAGTTGCCGCGCCCGGTAAGCCAGTTGACGGGAAGAAGCCAAAGAATGGACCCAAGCCTGAGACTGAGTGCTTTTATTGCAAGGGAAGTGGTCACTGGAAGCGGAACTGCCCCAAATACTTAGCGGACAAGAAGGCCGGCAACACCAAAGGTATATGTGATATACATGTAATTGATGTGTACCTTACCAGTACTCGTAGTAGCTCCTGGGTATTTGATACCGGTGCGGTTGCTCATATTTGTAACTCAAAACAGGAGCTGCGGAATAAGCGGAGAATGGCGAAGGACGAGGTGACGATGCGCGTCGGGAATGGTTCCAAGGTCGATGTGATCGCCGTCGGCACGCTACCTCTGCATTTACCTACGGGATTAGTATTAAACCTCAATAATTGTTATTTAGTGCCAGCTTTGAGCATGAACATTGTATCTGGATCTCGTTTAATGCGAGATAGCTACTCATTTAAATCCGAGAATAATGGTTGTTCTATTTATATGAGAGATATGTTTTATGGTCATGCCCCGCTGGTCAATGGTTTATTCTTGATGAATCTCGAACATGATGTTACACATATTCATAGTGTGAATACCAAAAGATGTAAAGTTGATAACGATAGTCCCACATACTTGTGGCATTGCCGCCTTGGTCACATTGGTGTCAAACGCATGAAGAAGCTCCATGCAGATGGACTTTTGGAGTCTCTTGATTACGAATCATTTGACACGTGCGAACCATGCCTCATGGGTAAGATGACCAAGACTCCGTTCTCCGGAACAATGGAGCGAGCAACCAACTTATTGGAAATCATACATACTGATGTGTGCGGTCCAATGAGTGTTGAGGCTCGCGGTGGCTATCGTTATGTTTTCACTCTCACTGATGATTTAAGTAGATATGGGTATGTCTACCTAATGAAACACAAGTCTGAAACCTTTGAAAAGTTCAAGGAATTTCAGAGTGAGGTTGAGAATCAACGTGACAGGAAAATAAAGTTCCTGCGATCAGATCGTGGAGGGGAATATTTAAGTCACGAATTTGGCACACACTTAAGGAAATGTGGAATCGTTTCACAACTCACGCCGCCTGGAACACCTCAGCGAAATGGTGTGTCCGAACGTCGTAATCGCACTCTATTGGATATGGTGCGATCTATGCTGTCTCTTACCAATCTACCGCTCTCATTTTGGGGCTATGCTTTAGAGACTGCCGCATTCACTTTAAATAGGGCTCCGTCGAAATCCGTTGAGACGACACCGTATGAATTATGGTTTGGGAAGAAACCTAAGCTGTCGTTTCTAAAAGTTTGGGGATGCGATGCTTATGTCAAGAAACTTCAACCTGAAAAGCTCGAACCCAAGTCAGAAAAATGCGTCTTCATAGGATACCCTAAGGAAACCATTGGGTATACCTTCTACCTCAGATCTGAAGGCAAGATCTTTGTTGCCAAGAACGGGTCCTTTTTGGAGAAAGAGTTTCTCTCGAAAGAATTAAGTGGGAGGAAAGTGGAACTTGATGAGGTGATAGTCACCCCTTCCGAACCGGAAAGTAGCGCAGCGCGGGAAGATGTTCCTGTGGTGCCTACACCGACTGGGGAGGAAGTTAATGATGATGATCATGAAGCTTCGGATCAAGTTACTGCTGAACTTCGTAGGTCCACAAGGACACGTTCCGCACCAGAGTGGTACGGCAACCCTGTCCTGAAAATCATGTTGTTAGACAACGGTGAACCTTCGAACTATGAAGAAGCGATGGCGGGCCCGGATTCCGACAAATGGCTAGAAGCCATGAAATCCGAGATAGGATCCATGTATGAAAACGAAGTATGGACTTTGACTGACTTGCCCGATGATCGGCGAGCCATAGAAAATAAATGGATCTTGAAGAAGAAGACAGACGCGGATGGTAATGTAACCATCTACAAGGCTCGACTTGTCGCTAAGGGTTATCGACAAGTTCAAGGGGTTGACTACGATGAGACTTTCTCACCCGTAGCGAAGCTGAAGTCCGTCCGAATCATGTTAGCAATTGCCGCATACTATGATTATGAGATATGGCAGATGGACGTCAAAACGGCATTCCTTAACGGCTTTCTTAAGGAAGAATTGTATATGATGCAGCCGGAAGGTTTTGTCGATCCTAAGAATGCTAACAAGGTATGCAAGCTCCAGCGCTCCATCTATGGGCTGGTGCAAGCATCTCGGAGTTGGAACATTCGATTTGATGAGATGATCAAAGCGTTTGGGTTTACACAGACTTATGGAGAAGCCTGTGTTTACAAGAAAGTGAGTGGGAGCTCTGTAGCATTTCTCATATTATATGTGGATGACATACTATTGATGGGAAATGATATAGAATTCTTGGAAAGTATAAAGGCCTACTTGAATAAGTGTTTTTCAATGAAGGACCTTGGAGAAGCTGCTTATATATTAGGCATCAAGATCTATAGAGATAGATCAAGACGCCTCATTGGTCTTTCACAGAGTACGTACCTTGACAAGATATTGAAGAAGTTCAATATGGATCAGTCCAAGAAGGGGTTCTTGCCTGTATTGCAAGGTGTGCAATTGAGCACGGCTCAATGCCCGACCACGGCAGAAGATAGAGAAAAGATGAGTGTCATCCCCTATGCCTCGGCCATAGGGTCTATTATGTATGCCATGCTGTGTACCAGACCTGATGTAAACCTTGCCGTAAGTTTGGTAGGAAGGTACCAAATTAATCCCGGCATGGAACACTGGACAGCGGTCAAGAATATCCTGAAGTACCTGAAAAGGACTAAGGATATGTTTCTCGTATATGGAGGTGACGAAGAGCTCGTCGTAAAGGGTTACGTCAACGCTAGCTTCGACACAGATCTGGATGACTCGAAGTCACAAACCGGATACGTATATATTTTGAATGGAGGGGCAGTAAGCTGGTGCAGTTGCAAGCAAAGCGTCGTGGCGGGATCTACATGTGAAGCGGAGTACATGGCAGCCTCAGAGGCAGCACAGGAAGCAGTCTGGATAAAGGAGTTCATTACCGACCTAGGGGTGATTCCCAATGCGTCGGGCCCGATGACTCTCTTCTGTGACAACACTGGAGCTATTGCCCTTGCCAAGGAGCCCAGGTTTCACAGAAAGACCAGGCATATCAAGCATTGCTTCAACTCCATTCGTGAAAGTGTTCAAAATGGAGACATAGATATTTGTAAAGTACATACGGACCTGAATGTAGCAGATCCATTGACTAAACCTCTCCCTAGAGCAAAACATGATCAACACCAGAACTCTATGGGTGTTCGATTCATCACAATGTAACTAGATTATTGACTCTAGTGCAAGTGGGAGACTGTTGGAAATATGCCCTAGAGGCAATAATAAAATGGTTATTATTATATTTCTTTGTTCATGATAATTGTCTATTGTTCATGCTATAATTGTATTATCCGGAAATCGTAATACATGTGTGAATACATAGACCATAACGTGTCCCTAGTAAGCCTCTAGTTGACTAGCTCGTTGATCAACAGATAGTCATGGTTTCCTGACTATGGACATTGGATGTCATTGATAACGGGATCACATCATTAGGAGAATGATGTGATGGACAAGACCCAATCCTAAGCATAGCACAAAAGATCGTGTAGTTCGTTTGCTAGAGCTTTTCCAATGCCAAGTATCATTTCCTTAGACCATGAGATCGTGCAACTCCCGGATGCCGTAGGAGTGCTCTGGGTGTGCCAAACGTCACAACGTAACTGGGTGACTATAAAGGTGCACTACGGGCATCTCCGAAAGTGTCTGTTGGGTTGGCACGAATCGAGACTGGGATTTGTCACTCCGTATGACGGAGAGGTATCTCTGGGCCCACTCGGTAATGCATCATCATAATGAGCTCAATGCGACTAAGGAGTTAGTCACGGGATCATGCATTACGGTACGAGTAAAGTGACTTGCCGGTAACGAGATTGAACAAGGTATTGGGATACCGACGATCGAATCTCGGGCAAGTAACGTACCGATTGACAAAGGGAATTGTATACGGGATTGATTGAATCCTCGACATCGTGGTTCATCCGATGAGATCATCGTGGAACATGTGGGAGCCAACATGGGTATCCAGATCCCGCTGTTGGTTATTGACCGGAGAGTCGTCTCGGTCATGTCTGCATGTCTCCCGAACCCGTAGGGTCTACACACTTAAGGTTCGGTGACGCTAGAGTATTAGAGATATGAGTATGCGGAAACCCGAAAGTTGTTCGGAGTCCCGGATGAGATCCCGGACGTCACTAGGAGTTCCGGAATGGTCTGGAGGTGAAGAATTATATATAGGAAGTCCAGTTTCGGCCACCGGGAAAGTTTCGGGGGTTATCGGTATTGTACCGGGACCACCGGAAGGGTCCCGGGGGTCCACCGGGTGGGGCCACCTATCCCGGAGGGCCCCATGGGCTGAAGAGGGAAGGGAACCAGCCCTTAGTGGGCTGGGGCGCCCCCCTTGGGCCTCCCCCTGCGCCTAGGGTTGGAAACCCTAGGGGTGGGGGGGCGCCCCACTTGCCTTGGGGGGCAAGCCACCCCCTTGGCCGCCGCCCCCTCCTCAGATGGGATCTCCACGGTGGCCGGCTCCCCCCCAGGACCCCTATAAATGGTGGGGGGGAGGGAGGGCAGCAACATAACAGCCCCTGGCGCCTCCCTCACCCCCTGCAACACCTCTCCCTCCCGCTAGTGCTTAGCGAAGCCCTGCCGGGATCCCGCTACTTCCACCACCACGCCGTCGTGCTGCTGGATCTCCATCAACCTCTCCTTCCCCCTTGCTGGATCAGGAAGGATGAGACATCGCTGCTCCGTACGTGTGTTGAACGCGGAGGTGCTGTCCGTTCGGCACTCGGTCATCGGTGATTTGGATTACGACGAGTACGACTCCATCAACCCCGTTCACTTGAACGCTTCCGCTCGCGATCTACAAGGGTATGTAGATGCACTCCTTCCCTCTCGTTGCTAGTAGACTCTATAGATGGATCTTGGTGATGCGTAGAAAATTTTAAAATTCTGCTACGATCCCCAACACAAGGCTATCCACGATCACTTCAGCTCCTCCCTCGGGGCGGCGACCGTCAGGAACACCACCATCAACTGGAGCTCGATCAACCTGCCCTCTCTGCCGGCAGTCGCTCTAGATAACCCTTTCTCGGAGGACGAGGTTTGGCAGGCGATCTACGCATCGCCCCAAGAAAAAGCGCCCTGGCCGGATGGATTCAAAGGAACTTTTTCCGAATGTACTGGCCGATCATCAAACTCGATGTCATGGCGCCCTTCCACCAGTTCTATCACCTCGCAGGAGGAGACATGGCTGCCATCAATCGGGCCCTGATCGTTCTTCTCCCTAAGAAGGACGGAGCCACAGCGATCACGGACTTCCGGCCGATTAGTCTGATCCATTCAGTAGCAAAGCTCATCTCCAAGGTGCTTTCCATGAGGCTGGCGAAGGTGATCCACACAATCATATCCCTGGCGCAGACGGCGTTCCTCAAAACTAAATGCATCCATGATAGCTTCCTCTATGTGCAAAACACCGTCCGCCACCTTCACCGGCGCAAAACACCGGTGCTGCTCATGAAGCTCGACGTCGAGAAGGCGTTCCACACGGTCTCATGGGACTACCTACTAGAACCTGTTTCGTATACATGAAAAAGGTATGGTAGGACAAGTGCAGCAGCTAGGGTTTAGCACGCGCTGGCGCGATTGGGTGGCCCTGCTCCTCTCCTCGGCATCCTCGGCGGTCTCTCTGAATGGGGTGCCGGGCTACCACTTCGCCCATCGACGCGGTCTACGCCAAGGAGACCCGCTCTCGCCGTTTCTCTTCATCCTCGCCATAGACCCGCTGCACCACCTGCTTACGGAGGCAGTCGAGCAACACCTTCTACAACAAATCCCAGGCCGCGAGTTGAGGCTCAGGGTTAGTCTTTACGCCGATGACGCTGTTGTCTTCATCAACCCAATCCGTCAGGAGGTCGACTCCTTATTGAACATTCTGCATGCTTTCGGACGCGCAACGGGTCTGTGCATAAACACCGCTAAATCCCGGCCTCGCCGATCAGCTGCAACGACCTAGACCTCGTAGATGTGCTGCGCAATTTTGGCGGCTCCATCGCCCCATTCCCTATCAAATACCTTGGCCTACCGCTCACTACTGGTCGGCTCCGGCTCGTGCACCTGCAGTTCATCATAGATAGAATCAAGGCCCGGTTGGCAGGTTGGAAGGGCCGGCTAATGCACATTGCGGGAGGACGTGTGCTTGTCTGCTGCGTCCTCAGTGCCATGCCCACTTTCGCGCTAACTATGCTGCGGGTGCCCAAGAAGATCCTCAGGGAAATTGACAAATGCCGGCGCCGATTCCTTTGGAAACAAGATGAGGAGATCTCCGGTGCCAGCTGCAAAGTGAACTGGGCAGCGATCTGTACACCAACGGCGATCGGGGGCCTGGGAATCCCCGACCTACAACGCTTCGGTCGAGCTCTCAGATTGCGCTGGCCATGGCTCGCATGGCGCCACCCCGATAGGCCATGGGTGGGTTCAGAACTGCCATGCAATGCTGCAGACCTCTCCCTCTTCACGGCGGCAACCTCGGTCAGCATCGGGGACGGCGCGACGGCTTCCTTCTAGCACTCGTCATGGCTGGGGCCGGGCACGCTCGCCCAACAATTTCCACGGCTGGCCCTGCACGCCCGGAGAAAGAACAGGACGGTGAAGGCTGCCCTCGCGGATGACACTTGGATCAGAGACCTCGCCCATGGCTGCACCGAAGACCTGATCCACGACTTCCTTGCCATACACAGGAGGTTGCATGGCGCCACCGGCGACCTACGTGCGGACACCCCCGACTCCATTAGATGGATTCACGAGCGGACGGGCCAATACTCCGCTAGATCAGCCTACCGGATGCAATTCCAGGGCTCGACATCCTCATGCTTCGACCAGATCATCTGGAAGACTTGGGCCCCCGGCAAGATGTGGTGCAACGACAGACTTCAGCGCCGCGGTTGGAAAAATGAGTATTTCTGTCAGCTGTGCATTCGAAGCCTTGAATCCTCAAAGCACCTGTTTTGGGAATGCCCAACGGCGAAGAGAGTCTGGGAAACAATCAGTACGTGGACAGGTTGCTCCGCTCTGGCGCCTGACGAAAGCTGGCAGAATTAACTGCACTCCTTCATCATGCTCGGCGCCCTGGACAGTCCGCACCAAGATGGTGCAAAGGCACCAACACACTCCTGTTGCTCACATGTTGGGAGCTGTGGCAGGAACGGAACAACGCCACCTTCAGCAGAAACATACCAAGTACCTCCAACATCACCAGGAGGGTTACAGACTGCATCGAGCTTTGTCGAGTTGCGGGTGCAACCTGCATTGAGAGCCTCTTCGGGGAACCACCATGAGATGTAAACCCTAGGCTACTTAGTCGCTCGAGGACTACCGGTCTGTGGCAAGCCCTCGGATCCTCTGGATCACCACCACCTTTGTTTTCTCACTGCTTCCTGCTTATGATCAATGAAAAGCCAGCATAAAGCTTGATCTTTAAAAAAAATTGCATTGATAGAGAGAAGACTCGTTACAAGTGAAAGTGCCTTTCTGCTCCCGAGCTCAAACGGTGAATAGTAAAATAAAAAAAAACATTTTTTGGGGACAAAAGTTGTAAGTGTTTGCAAAAAATTGTCATGGAATCACATTCTTATAAGGCGTGGCAAAAAAAAAACAAATTCAGTGCTCCAAAATGCTTTTGAAAGTGGCATTCTCAGAGTACCGATTTTGTTTTCTTTTTTCGCAACACCTTCTACGAATGTGATTTCATGACGAATTTTTGCAAGTACTTAAGACTTTTGTCAATGTTTCTTCCAATTTTTTTGGATTTTTTCAATTTTCTTTTGATTTTACTGTTCACACGAGCTCATTTAAGTTCGGGAGCAGAAAGTCGGCGTCCCATTACAAGCCCCAAGAAGGACACACCCGACGTAAAATAGCCCAAGGAAGGACACACCTAACACACAACATAACGTCCCTAGACACTAGTCGTGACTCCCTCTGAGAGCAAACCCGCAAGCACGGACGTGACCGCCAGAGGCCACAGCCTAGCCTCTGACTTCGTGTCATGGAGATGGTCGAGGCTGAGACGAGCATTGTCGAAGATGGTTGCATCATGATGCTTCCAGATGCACGAAGCCACCAGCTGGATGACCGAGGGCATGCCCTTCCGAGCAGAGGTAGGAAGCGAGTGGCGAGTTTCTTTCCACCAATCCACAAAGTTTGCCTCCTCATTTGGTTCACTGGCAGTCGACCTGATCCTGGAGAGTAGCTCGTGCCAGACCATGCACGAGAAGGAGTAGCTAGAGAGGAGGTAGTCCATCCTCTCCTACGACTGGTCGCACAACACACAACTTGTTGTGTGCTGCATGCCACGAGGCGCAAGACACTCAATGGTCCAGCAACAATCCTCGCAAGAGAGTTGTTGGTGTAATTTCCTGACAATACTCATGGTGTGTTGCACGTAGCAAGAAGCCAGATGGGATTCACACGAGAAAAGTGAAGGTACCAAAAACCATCGTCCTAGGTATGGTGGAGAGCGCGACCGGATGTTCTAGAGGGGATGGCTTACGAGGGTTTTACCCAGGTTCAGGATCATGGTCGAGGTAATACCCCACTCATGTTTTGCTTTGATTAATGGTGAAAACATCGTGTGAGGGGGTTACAAGTATGAGGTGGTAATTGCTACCGAGGCAGTGACTATGAGTTAGATGCCCCAAACTACCTCTAGCCTCGCTTTATAAAGGAGGACGAGGCCTAGGGTTACAAGGGTTCTAACCGATTTAGATCCTTGATCGGTCGAGGAGTACATGGCTTGCACAAAAAGGTATAGAACTTTTCAGGAGAGGGCTCCCTGTGCCAGCCGAGGGCCCTGGAAGAGCCCAGGCTTGATGGCCATGAGGCCGGTATCATATCCAAAAAAATTCAAACTAGGATGTTAACATAGAAAGCATATGCATACCATGTTTGGGTGCATTTTGGCTGTTTCGGAATTTATTTGACTATTTTATAAACCAGAAATTCAATTTGAAATGAAATGAATTTGGGCCAATTAAAATTCAGTTCAGATCCTAGGTTAAAAAGAAAAAGAGAAAACAAAACAGAAAGAGAAAAGGCCCAGACGAGCCAACAGCCCAACAGGCTGGGCCAACTAGGCAGCCCAGCCAGCTTCGCTCACGTGTTTAAAAGAGAAAAAAGAATTGTTACACCCGATCTAATCTCGTCCAGCCATCCCAGATCCAATGGTTGCCGCACCCCACACACTCCCTCTCACTAATGCCATGGCCCCACCCGTTAGCTCCCCTCCCGAACGAACAACACAGCCGCAACCACAGGCGCGCACATCCCCACGACGCGCACGAAGCTCCTAGCGTCTCCTGAGCCAACCTACAAACCCACATTGACCCCTCTCTCATTTTCCCAACTCACGCGCACCTATGCGCTGCCAAGACGCTCGGAATCGTCTGATATCCGCCATCGCGCTCTAGTGAGCCATTCTACCGCCACCTGTGTCTCCACCGCTCTTTTGGCCACACTTTTTCCCTCTCTACCCCTCTGACTCATTTCCTTGTCTAGAGAAGCACCGGAGTGTCGAGCGCGAGCACTACCCGACGCAACCGAGTACTAGCGCTACTTTGGCGAGCCGCCAACACCACAGGAGAACGGACCCGGTGATGCCAAGGTCACCCAGAAGTTCGCCGTGACGAGCTACGTGCTGACAACCCCTGCCCGAGCCCCAAAGATCACTGGAGACGCCGCCACCGTCGACATGAGTTACACACCGCTGTCATCTCCATCTCCACTCACCTAGTGCCGCTTGGTGAGCACCTCTTCATCTCGACCGTCCGATCTAGATCCAGCGCGTAGGAATAGATCACTTAAACTCACTAACCGATACGCTCTATGAGTAGTCCGTCTTAGATCTGACACTCCACAATAGACCACTTAAACGAAACAACATTAGCCAATCAAAACACGTCACGTGTCTCTTGATTTAAAATGAAAATAATTCACCCAACTTATTCTTTTAAATTTTGGAAAAAGCTATAATGTAAAACCATCACAACTTTTTACCTTAATATTGGAGTGAAACTTTTTGCAAAATGATCTGTCTGGGAATTCAACAAGAATAATTTAAATTCACTTTTTAATAATATAAATTTAACACAACCAAATCCAAATTTAATTAGGGTCTAAAATGCCAACCACAACTCCAATTTCAATTATTCTTTTGCAAAATAATCCTATTAACTTGAACTTTAAAATAGACTCACCAAAATTCAGATTTGAACAAAATAAATTCTGAATTCAAATAAAGTTCAACAAAAGCTTTAAATCAAAATCTTTGGAAATATAAATATTATAACTTTTAAATTATGAAACTAAATTCAATCATTATTTTTTTACTTTATGTTCCAGAAGTTTAAATTAAACATTAGAATTAAATTGAAACTTTTTTTCTTTAGGAAATTCATACTTAATTTGAATTTGAACCCAAACTTAAATGGAAGCTATAATCCAATTCATGAACCCAAATCAAATGGAACCTTTTGCAAATGAATTCATGTACCAACCTTGACCAAGTTTGAACTCATTTAGACTTGAACCAACTTCTCAAATTCTAAATTCAAACAATTTTGAACCTTGTCTTCAAATCTACTTGAGTTCAGTCCAAACCTTGAATATAAATTCAAGTAAACCCTTTCAAATTTTTTGAACCTATTTCAAATTCAAACATGAAGCCAAAGGTTCAAACCAATTCAAATACAAATATGAAGTTGAATTTGAAACCAAACCAAGTTTAATTATGAAATTCATTTAAACCAAACCAAGTTAAATTATGAAATTCATTTAAAACCAAATACAAACTTAAAAATGAATTTCAATTTTAAAACCAAACCAAAGTTAAGTATGGAACTCAAATTGTAACTGAAATTCATGTCAACCAAAACCCTAACACATAAATCAAATGGAGATTATCCAAATGGGCATGAACCAACCCTACTCTAAACTGAATAGACTACTGGTATGTGTTATTGGTTCTTATCTTTCACTCATGCAAGTATTCCCTTTGCATGGATCTTCTTCTTATGTATGAAGTACGTGTTGTCTCGGTGTTTAGATTGCGAGGAGTGCAACACCTATGAGTGGAGTGAACGAGTGACATCAACAGCCCATGCAAGTTTCGCTTTGATCACGACTTCTCAATTTTGATATGAATTGTAGTATGTCATGATAATGTGTGAGTTTAGGCTTATGCTATGATATTGCATTGACACTGAGTATCAAAAACTTAGGTTCCTTTACCCTGTTCATTATAACCATCATAGACAATGCTTAGCTGATATGAAGTAAAGGATTGGGACCACACTAGTTGACAAGTAACTATATTTGAATGACTACTTAGTAACAACTTAATTAATGAACCATCTGGGCGGATTGGCTTTGATTGGGTCTTCGAGAGTTTGTAGGTTGGGACCGCTACCCAGCTTCGAAAGGATTGTATGATTTCCATGTTAGGTAGCTTCCATGTGTAATCATGAGTCATATGGGCTCTGTCTTGACCAAGTAAGCTGTGGGAAACCTGACCCAACAGACTAACGCATGCAGGTGTTGTTAGCTTGTATGGGTCTAACAAGTGGTACATGCTACTGCTTCCTAAAAGTCTCGTCTTAGTCTACTTGGCTACTCTATAGTTGAGTTTAGTAGCCGAAGGGTGTGACAAGCGGGTAAAGTACATAAACCTCTACAAAGTGTATACATGACAGGAGGAACTCCACAGTGAATCCATCTGGTCCCGGTGCTTTCCCAAGTGGCAGCCTACAAATAAACTCCCATACCTTTTCCTCCCTTCCTCCGTAAAAGGGCATTCATGCCAACCAAGTCCTCAGAGTGAGAACCTAGAAAGTCTAGGTCCAACGAGAACTCCCGCTTGTCAGCCGTACCTACGAGGGAGCTAAAATGCTCGAAGACCGCCTCGACCATGGCTGCATTATCTGGGAGCACAATGTCATCAACCATCAGGTTATGAATCAGCTTGTTCTCCTTTCAGTAGGAGGCGTGTTAGTGGAAGAAGGTCGTGTTGAAGCCCCCTCCCACTCACCCAACAAGGCAATCTATGACTGTCGCCTAGCCATAGGGCGCTTCATTGAAGTGAGTCCCATATACGCCTGTTCAAATTTGGTACGTAACTTACGCTCCAGCTCCGAGCCGCGACTCCATACCAAAGCTTTTGGGGATTACAATCTATAAAAAGGAGGGTCTTAAGAGAATACTGAGACCCCGAGACTTGGTCCTTGTTGAGAAAGCTTAGCTATGGCAATGACGCTAACGACTACAGTAGAAATAAACTTTTGGTGAAAGAAGAGAGAAAATCAACTTGAGCCATGGGATTGCAGATGCACAAGCCAGATAGGTTTTGAAGTTTGTTGGAAGCTTGTCGGTGCAAGTTTTGTAACTGCATTCGTGCCATCCACTCTAATCCAATGATCCAGACTAGTTTTTTCTGTTCTTTCACCACAAGGTTGTTTCTACTGTAGTCGCCCCCTCGACGTTCCTATATACTTAACTTGATTGAATTAAAGAGGAAGAAAGGTCCTTAACCATGAAGAAACTTGATTTCATCATCTTTTCAAGTGGTCGTAAGCATGTGAGACCAATTAAATACTTGTGTACACTACTAATAAACTCATTAATCTCTTGATAAATTGCCAATGATCATCAAAACATACTTAGACGCCAAGATGCACTTTTAGAAATATAGATCATGATACAACATGTACACCTACATGATTTGGTGCAAAAAAAAATGACTGTATGAGTATGCATGAGAAACACAAATTATTCGACATTGGAAATTAAATTACATGGTGTTCGAATTATAAGTTTTTTTCTATTTCTTGCCCAGGATGCATACATATATATTTTTTGCACCAAAACTTTCGACTGTACAGCGCCTATATATATATGATGCAATGTATCTAGGTGTTGGTAGGTGGAGAAAATCCGCTTTTCATAGATAGCACATACGCTCTGTTGAAAATAGGACTGACATGTCTAGAGTACTTGAAGTGTTTTCCTGTTCAAACATTTCTGATATTTCATTTATTTTAATTAATATTACAGCTTGTGTTCAGTCTAATATTGTAATCCTCACCCACATGAGAACTTTTGTTGAGAACATGGGAAAACAATATCATAAGGCACTGTATATACGCCTAACCCACCCAATCACTCGTGCATCAACCTTCCATAATTTTTTTTGAAAGGACCTCCCGTAAATATTTGGCCGTATGTAAAGAGATCTCACAATGTGAAAGAATGATAACTTATACGCAATACTACAAGTGAAGGGAGCAGACAATCATGACATAAACTGTACATGCTTCACATGACAGCGCATTATTTTTACCGAAAAAGGCTTTCGCCCCGCTTTATATATAAAGCACCAATCAACAAGCATCCAGTACAAACACACGCCACGCCACCGCAACACATGCACACACCCAGGGCAGGATACATAGGCGCTGAGCGCAGCAACACCACCCCTAGCACTACGACCACGTAGAGATGAAGCTACATATGATGAACCATGCGCTCCAAGGCGGCGCCTTCAGAAAGGGAACGATGTCGGAGCGCCGCCACCGCCCGGTCCAAAGATCAGAGTTTCCCCTGGAGCCGCATGACGGGCAATGAGAGCCGCGACGACGCCTTCAAGAAGGGAACGATCCTCGCCGCCGCCGGTCCGTCCGGAGATAGAGCAGGTTTTCACCTCGGCCAACACTCATCGCCACCGAACGCCACACCCCGGCAACCACGCCGCCCACACGGCCATGGTGACCGGGCAGCACCAAGGCACGGGCTCTGCCCACGAGCACCGCGCTACCACCACCAGGGCCCCCGCCCCAGCATCCAAGACCTTGACACCACCTCACACGAGATCCGTCGCACCCCAACGAAAGAGACGAGCGGAAAGGTCCCACCTTTCGCACCCCTAGGCGCCCCCAGCGTCGAGACCCGATAGGTTGGCCAAAACTGGCATCCACCAACCCGTCCTGCTGTCCCGAGCGCGAGACGAGCTCAGTCCTGCAGCATCGAGAGGGGGACGAGGTCAGTCCTGCTGCACCGTGCGCGAGACGAGCTCGGTCCTCGGTCCTGCAGCACCAGGACGTGAGACGAGCGATGGACCGCAGCTGGGAGAGGACCAGCCCATTGATGGGAGTAGCGCCCGGGCGCCGAGGAGATGGGGTGAAGGTCGAGACGGCCCGACCGCAGACAAGCCGACGCCAGAGAAGCAGGCGCTGCCGCGAACAGATCCGTCGAGCCATCGTGAAGCCGCCACGACACCGGGAGGTCACCACCGAGACCTCCCCACGCCGCCACCCATGACCGGAGCAGCGGCCACGCCCGGCCGCTGCCCTACCCGCATCGCCCGACGGCCTCCAAGCACCGGAGCCGCCGGGCACGCACCACCGGAGCCACGCGCCGCCGGTCGGCCCCCAACACCAGATCCGGCCGGATCCGGCAAGAGACCGGCCGCGCGCCACCTCCCGAGACGGGAGCAACGCAGCCGCCCCGCCGCGCGCGGAACGAAGGGAGCCGGAGCGCCGCCACCAGCAGGCCACCCCGCCGCCCTGCGAGACCGCCGCCACGCCGCTGGATCCCGCGGACAACCTGTAAGGGCATATTTATCCCTTAAGTAGTTTTGGTGATTGATGACAATTCATTTGCGGACTAATCGTGTGCACTAAGTGTTTCAGGTGATCTAATATAAGGGCACTTTGCGATTGTTACCCCTCGAGGTCTTCACTTTGGACGGATTATTTTCCTTCGTTTCTTTTCGATGGAATTGAGTCGTAGGGATAACCGTACTATCAAGAGGGGATCCGTTTCGAAAGAGTATGGGTGGAATCAACACGTACACATTTTCCTTGCACCCACGCTGTCTTCCTGCCAGTTGGAGTTTCCGAGTTGTGCAAAACAAGGGGTGCCTTATGCTAAGCGGTAGTACCACGGCCAGGGCGGTAGTACCGCTTGTTAGTGCCGCTGGTACTACCGCTCCTGCTGTGGTCTCGACTTTTTTCGTGTTGGGTTTTTCGTATAGGACACGCAGGGGGCGGTAATAGGGACGGCAGTAGGGCGCGGTAGTACCCCTCCTACTTCCGCTCCACTGTCGCTCTGCTCGCTGCCCTCCCCTGTTTTTCCAGTGGATGTAGGAAGCGGCAGTACCGCCTATAGGCGGTAGTACCGCTCTCAGGGCGGTAGTACCGCCCTAGTGCGTGTACTTCTTCCTCCTCAACCCTGTTTGCCCGTCTGCCTGCTTGCCACAGCGGTAGTGCCGCTGTGGCAGCGGTACTACCGTTCCAGCAATGGTAGTACCGCCTAGATGCGGGCTGCGGGCTGCATAACGGTTGGATGTTTCCCCCCCCCCCCACTATATAAAGGGGTCTTCTTCTCCAAGAAGACTTACCTCTTCCATCCCCAAACTCCATTGTTGCTCCAAGCTCCATTTTCGCCCGATCTCTCTCCCTAGCCAATCAAACTTGTTGATTTTCTAGGGATTGGTTGAGAAGGCCCGGATCTACACTTCCACCAAGAGAAATTTGATTCCCCCCACTAATCCCTTGCGGATCTTGTTACTCTTGGGTGTTTGAGCACCCTAGACGGTTGAGGTCACCTCGGAGCCATAGTCCATTGTGGTGAAGCTTCGTGGTGTCGTTGGGAGCCTCCAATTAAGTTGTGGAGATTGCCCCAACCTTGTTTGTAAAGGTTCGGTCGCCGCCTCCAAGGGCACCAATAGTGGAATCACGGCATCTCGCATTGTGTGAGGGCGTGAGGAGAATACGGTGGCCGTAGTGGCTTCTTGGGGAGCATTGTGCCTCCACACCGCTCCAACGGAGACGTACTTCCCCTCAAAGGGAAGGAACTTCGGTAACACATCCTCGTCTTCACCGGCTCCACTCTTGGTTATTTCGTACCTTTACTTGTGCAAGCTTATATTGTGTTGCATCTCTTGCTTGCTTGTGTGCTTGTTGTTGTTGCATCATATAGGTTGCTCACCTAGTTGCATATCTAGACAACCTACTTTGATGCAAAGTTTAATTTGAGAAAGAAAAGGCTAAAAATTGTTAGTTGCCTATTCACCCCCCTCTAGTCAACTATATCGATCCTTTCAATTGGTATCAGAGCATCGTCTCTTTATTAAGGACCTTGCCGTCCGAAGAGTATGGTTGACACCGGAACCTCGGTCTCTCATGAGGAATTCAATATGGCCTTGGACACATTGAAAACCTCCATGACGACCGAGGTTGAAAGCATGTTTAATAAATTCATTGAAGGGCTTAAACTATCCACTGCACCATTGAAAGTGGGTGATCCCACTAACAAGGTGACGGATGCTAACTCCGACAAGGGGGGAGCTACTAGTGAAAAAGCTCCTTCTTCTAGTGGTAAGATTGGCACCGGCATCTTTGCCCATGTGGAACCTCCACTTGTTTATGGTGGACCGATTACTTCTACTCATTTGAATCATGCCGGTCCTCCCCCTAAGATTGTGAAAAATGAGGACTTTGATTCTTGGGTTTATCACTTTAAGCGTCATTTAAATCATGTGAATACTAATCTTTGGAGAATCATTGAAGAAGGTTTCTATCCGCATGACCCAAGCAACTTCACCCCTAGAGAAGCCGCGGATAATCAATTCAATGAGAATGCTCTCTTCATCATCCAAGATGCAATTCCACCCGAAGATCTCCCTCATCTTCGGCCCTTCGCCTTGGCCAAAGATGCATGGCTTTGTGTTGTCTCCCTCTACCGGGGTAGCGCAAGCATTCAACACTCCAACTATGAAGTGGTGCAAGATGAAGCCGATGAGTTTGCAATGAAAGAAGATGAAGAACCTTGTGAGCTTTATCGGAGAGTAACCAAACTCGCGGTCTCACTCCGAGATCATGGGAGCAAGGACACGGATGACAATTGGATCAAGCGCAAATTCCTCAAGGCCATGTCCTCCGTCATTCGTCAAAGGCCGGACTTCCATACTTTGTCCTCAAGTGAAATGTTGGATGAGTTTGTGGCTATGAGCATCCTGGACAAGACCGCCGACAATGCGGTGCTACATTCTCAAAGAGCAAAGAAGCCCAACCTTGCATTAAAGGCCAAGGTTAGTGTGGAAGAAGAAGAAGAGGAAGAAGAGGAGAGCAACCCCGAAGATACAAAGTATGATTATCATGAGCACATGGCTCTTGCTTCACGGCAATTTTGGAGTAAGAAGAACTCAAGGCCCAACTTCAACAAGAACAACTCAAGTGGCAACAAGGTCAAGCAACGCGTGAGGACTTGCTATAATTGTGGCAACGTGAGCCATTTTGTTGTGGAATGCCCTTATGAGAAGAGAGAAGACAATGGTGGCAAGCTCATTCGAAAGGACAAAGCCAAGTCTTTCCCTAACAAGAGCAACTTCACCAAGAGGACTCCTCCCAAGGGGTTGGTTGCACAAGAAGAGTACAATGAGGATGATGATGACGATGAAGGCGGTGACTCGGTTGCTATGGCCTTCGTGGCCATTGCAACAACTCCTCGGGTATCTGTCTTCGACTCACCCAATGAGAACATCATCGCCAAGTGCCTCATGGCTAAAGCAACCAATAAGGTAACCCCCAACATCAAAACTACCATCATTACTAATCCTTCCTTGATGGATTGCATTGATGAAAATGTGGGGCCTAATGAGGAAGAAAATGAGTTTGATTCCTTTACGAGTAAGCTCAAGGGTAAGTCCAAGAAGCACTTTGTTGCTCTCTTGGAACAACTTGGTGAAGCCAATGACACCATCTAGGCTCATGAAGAAACCATCTCTAAGATGGAGGGGCATAGTTGTGATTATGCCGATGATATATCGGATCTCTCTAATGCTCTTGAGGAAGAGCGTGGTCTTTGTTTGGCTCTTGAGGAGTCACACAACGATAATCATGCTAAATTAAAGAATGATGTTGATCATGCTTGTGTCTTATCTCGTGTGCTAAAGTCCGAGAAGGCCAAACTTGAAGTTGATCTTGCTAGACTCAAGGAAGAGTTTGATATACTTGACAAGGCCCATAAAGCCTTGAAAGGTATTCATGCTAGTCTTAAAGAGTCTCACGATCAACTCCAAGTGAAGCTAACTAAGGAGAAAGCCACCTTTCCTCATATGGTTTTGATTGATAATGCAAATGCTACTAACCCATGTTGTGAGCATGTGCATCTTATTGAGGAGAATGCCAAGTTTAAGATGCAACTTGAGAAAGGCCTTGTGTCGTGCATACAAGGTGAGAAGAACCTCAACGACCTTTTGAGCAATCAAAAGGAAGTTGTGGCCAAGGAAGGGATTGGGTTTGCACCCATGCCCAAGAACAAGAAGAAGAATGACAAGACCAAACGACCTCCCCCTCTCAAGCAAACCTTTGTGAAGGAGGGAGAGGGTGCTTCCAAGGAGAATAAGAATAATGTGAAGGGTGGTGGTGCCAAGAGAAGCAATGCCACCCCTTCCAACAAAGCCGGCGACTTTAACTCTTCTTATGTGTTGTGCCGTGCTAGTGATGGGCATGTTTATGCCAAATTTGTTGGTTCTCCTTATGAGTACATTGAATGGTCTATTTGGGTTCCTAAGACCCTTGTCACTAACATCAAAGGACCCATTACAAAATGGGTACCTAAATCCAAGCATTGATCACTTGTAGGTGTTTGCTTTCGGTGGGGGATCATGGTTGCTCGATAGTGGAGCTACAAATCATATGACCGGAAGCAAGGACTTGGTGGTGGACGTGCACAAGATTCCATCTATGCCCACCAATGTCGAGTGGGGTGATGCCTCGTCGTCCAAGGTATTGGGACTCAGCAAGGTTGTCATTTCTCATGATCTCGCGATCGAGAAGGGCATGCTTGTTGAGTCCCTTGCATACAATTTACTTTCTGTTCGTCAACTTGCACTCATGGGCTTTGCCACCTTCTTTGATATTGATACCGTGGCCCTCTAGTGGAGCAAGACTCTTAAAGTAGCCTTTGTTGGGCATGTCGAGAATGGTCTCTATGTGATTAACTTTTTGGAGCGACCCACTAAGACCGCGACATGCCTAATGGCTAAACTTGACGTGGGATGGCTTTGGCATCGCCGTGTAGCCCATGTCAATATGAGATCTTTGCAAAGTCTTCTCAAGGGGGACCATGTCCGTGGACTAACGAATGTTAGTTTTGCTAAAGATCGTGCTTGCAGTGCTTGTATCGAAGGAAAGCTACATGAAAAGGCTCACCCTCCCACGACTATCATTTAATCGAAGAGGCCTTTGGAGCTCCTTCATATGGATCTCTTTAGGACTCCATCCTTTGATAGTCTTGGGGGTAGAAAGTATTGCTTGGTGATTGTGGATGACTATTCAAGATACACTTGGGTATATTTCTTCAAGAGGAAGAGCGAGACCCAACAAACCGTCATTGACTTTGCAAATGAAGCCCAACGTCAACACAATGCAAAGATCTTGACAATAAGAAGTGACAACGGCACCGAGTTCAAGAACTACACCTTGGATGAGTTTCTTAGTGATGAGGGGATCAAGCATCAATATTCCGCACCGTACACCCCTCAACAAAATGGTGTTGCGGAGAGGAAGAACCGGACGTTGATGGATGCGGCAAGGACCATGATGGCGGAGTTCAAGTCTCCATACAACTTTTGGGCCGAAGCCATCAACACCGCGTGTCATGCATCAAATCGTCTCTATCTCCGCAAAGGCTTGAACAAGACTCCATATGAGATACTCACCGGCAACAAGCCCAACCTCAAGTACTTTCGGGTGTTCGGGTGTAAGTGTTTCATTCTCAAGAAAGGTGTTCGTTTTTCTAAATTTGAGGCTAGAGCTTATGAGGGCATATTTTTTGGTTATGCTACAAACTCTCATGCTTACCGTGTCCTCAATAAGTCCACGGGGCTTATTGAGGAGACGTGTAACGTGGAGTTTGATGAGAATAATGGCTCCCAAGTGGAGCAAAGTGGCACTTGTGATGTAGGTGATGAAATTCCTCCTCAATCCATAAGAAGAATGGGTGTTGGTTTTATCCTACCCATTGAGGAACCCCTTGTGGCCGAAGGAGAAGGACAATGCTCCACTCAAGTGGAGCCATCACCAACCCAAGGCCCACACGCTTCCGAAGAACAAAGTGAAGGTCCCCAACCTCAAGAACAAGACCAAGGGCAAGATCAATCCTAAGATGGTGTTGTAACATCAAGTGATGCCCAAGGTAAAGTTCTCTCCTCCGAGCAAGTTCAAGATCAAGAGCTTCCTCGAGATCAAGAACAAGCTCAAGACGACGCTCAAGATGATCAAGTGACCGCTCCTCGACTCACCTCCGAGGAGGAATTGGAGCGTCGTGCCGCCAAGATTGCTTCCAAGCTCTCCACCAAGGGTCATCTCATGAAGAATGTGCTTGGAAGCATTCAAAAGGGGTTAAGAACTCGTAGACAATTGGCAAACTATTGTAAACATCACGCGTTTGTCTCTTGTGTTGAACCCCAAAAGGTATATGAGGCGCTCGAAGATCCGGATTGGCTTAATGCCATGCATGAAGAACTCAAGAACTTCGAGTACAGCAAGGTGTGGAGATTGGTGCCAAGGCCAACGGGGAACCACAATGTCATTGGAACCAAGTGGATATTCAAGAACAAGCAAGATGCTCATGGGACCATCGTTCGCAACAAGGCAAGATTGGTGGCACAAGGCTACTCCCAAGTTGAGGGTATCGACTACGGTGAAACCTTTGCTCCCGTTGCTCGCCTTGAATCCATTCGTTTGTTGATTGCGTATGCTTCTCATCACAACTTTAAGTTGCAACAAATGGATGTTAAAAGTGCTTTTCTTAATGGTCCTATTAATGAGTTGGTATATGTCAAGCAACCCCCCGGGTTTGAGGATCCCTACTTTCCCGATCATGTGTACCAACTCGATAAGGCACTCTATGGCCTTAAACAAGCCCCACGTGCGTGGTATGACCACCTTACCGAGTTGTTACAAGACCGTGGATTTAAAGTTGGGCTAATCGACCCCACTCTTTTTACTAAGAAGGTCAAAGGGGAGTTGTTTGTGTGCCAACTATATGTTGATGATATTATCTTTGGTTCCCCTAACAAAGCTTTCAATGAGGAATTTGCCGCTCTCATGACCTCTAAATTCAAGATGTCTTCGATGGGAGAGTTGAAGTTCTTCCTTGGTTTTGAAGTCAAACAAAGAAGAGAAGGAACCTTCATCAACCAAGCCAAATACACTCAAGACATGCTAAAGAGATTCAAGCTGGCTTCCACTCCAATGCCCACCAAGTGCCAACTTGACATTGATCCCAATGGTAAAGTGGTGGATCAAAAGGTATATCGCTCCATGATTGGCTCCTTGCTTTACCTTTGTGCATCTAGACCGGATATCATGTTGTGTGTGGGAATTTGTGCACGGTTTCAAGCCGCACCTAAGGAAAGCCACTTTGTGGCGGTCAAGCGAATCTTTCGATATTTGGCTCATACCCCAAACTTTGGCTTATGGTACCCAAGAGGAGCAAACTTCAAGCTTGTAGGATATTCGGACTCCGATTGGGCGGGAGACAAAGTGGATAGGAAGTCCACTTCCGGAGGGTGCCAATTTCTTGGTTGCTCTTTGGTGAGTTGGTCTTCCAAGAAACAAAGTTGTGTGTCTCTCTCGTCCACCAAAGCGGAGTATGTGGCGGCCGGTAGTTGTTGTGCACAACTTATTTGGATGAGGCAAACTTTAAAGGATTACGGTGTCATTTGTGACAAAGTGCCTCTTTGGTGTGACAATGAAAGTGCCATCAAGATTTCTCTCAACCCGGTCCAACACTTCAAGACGAAGCATATTCAGATTCGGTATCACTTCATCCGGGATCAAATTAGGCGAGGGGAGATCGAGCTCAACTATGTCAACACTCATGATAACCTTGCAGATATTTTCATGAAGCCCTTGGATGAAGCAAGATTTCGCGAGTTAAGGCATGAGCTAAATATCATTGATTCAAGCAATGTGACTTGAACCCTTGCACATCCCACCATACTCAACTTGTTGTCTTGTTTAGGTGTAGGCATGGAAATAGGGGGAGTGTTGTTCTCTCAATGAACTCTTCCTCCCCCCATTATGCATAAATTGATCGAGTCTTTCACATTAGCCATTTTTATGGTACTTGTGCTTCAAAGACGAGTTTTGGTCATGGGCCCAAGGATAATTCTTTGCGGCGCCATACCATTTGCTCAAACATAGGTGGCCACGGCCACCGCCCTCTCTTCTCGAGAGTTTGTCTGTGTGTTGTTTCTTGTTGCTTGTGCTTCTCTCTTGTGAGTGGTTGTGTTTTGGTGTGGTAGTGTTCGGGTTTGGCTTGTCGTGTCTTGTGTGGTCCTGCTGTTTTTTTAGTCGAGCATAAGTCTTCTTTCCCTTCCTTGTTTCTGCTTTGGGGCGCCTGAGCGGTACTACCGCATCGGCAGAGCGGTACTACCGCCCGGCCGACACGGTACTACCGTGCAGTGGTTCAATGGGCGCTTCGTGCTCCAGATCTGCACTAGGGCGGTACTACCGTGCCATGCACGGTACTACCGCTTGGGGCTGGGCGTGTGGGGTATGTATCGGGCAGGGGGAGTGTCTACTCCCCCATACCCGTTCAGTTTGCCCCATCCCCTCGTCCTCTCCTCTCTCAGGCGACTCCCCAAGCACCGGAGGCTCGCCGCCGGGCCGCCGGATTCAGGCCGGCTCCCTCCTTTCCGTCCGGTGGGATCATTCCCCACCCTCTCCTCGTGCCATGGATGCCGGTGTTGCCCCCGTTCTTCTCTCCCTTGGTTCTCTTTCTTGAATCTAGGTTTTGGGGCTATACTCGTTGCATTCCTCGTTTTAGTTGTTGATTCGAGGCTTAGGAAGGACTTGGGAGACTGCTAGACTAGGGTGTTTGACGATTAGGTGTAGAAATATGATCTTTTGCATCTCCGGTAGTACCGGATCTTGCCGCAGTAGGTGTCAGCCCGCTGACAACCGCTCCAGCGGTACTACCGCTGTACCCTAGCGGCACTACCGCTTATAAGCGATACTACCGCTCTGGTGCACGGTACTACCGCCCTGAGATGCCATTGCTCCTGTTTCGATACCTAATCCTCTTGTTGGTCTTCGTTTTTCCCTGGCTTATGCTCTCTTGCTTTTGTGGTCTTTGTGTGCGTGTGCTTTCAGGTGGTAGTAGCTCCGGGCATCAGGCTCGCCGCAAGAATCCAGACCGTGCAACAGGTTCCAAGCGCTATCGCTCGTCAGATGTTCCAGAGTCGGCTGGTGGTGGTGGTGAGGGTGTCTCTTCTGTGCCACCAAGACGCAAGGCCAAGGTTCCAACGTCAAAGACCTCCGCTTTGCGCAAGCCTGCCAATTAGATGTCTGGAACGGAGTTCTGTACCAAGAGGAAGCTCAATCCCAACCATGCGGACCAGGAGCCTGCTCTTCTGCGCCGTCCATTCTGGAACAGGTTTCAGCAGTCTATCTATCACGATGTCTTGAAGAAGAAGAAGAACTTGTTTGTGAAGGTCAAGTATGTCGATCTCTCGCACATGGAGAAGGACTTGCAATACTTTGGGGATGCTCTGCAGCGGTGTCAGGAGTTGGATATCAAGAGGATCATCTCCTTCAACAAGGACTTTGATGCCGAGCTCGTGGCCCAGTTCTTTGCCACCGTTCACTTTGGGCATGATCTGGCCCGCACTCTGACTTGGATGACCAATGGCCATCTTCTGTCCGCCCCTTGGAAGGACTTCATGGTCATCTTATCGTACGATGATGAGGGTGCCCAGACCCCACTTGGGTTTCGCCCTCATAAGGAGATTGCTGCTACTCATAAGGAGAAGCTTTGGCCTGTAAGTGCATCTAGTGCCCCTTAGTGATTTTGGTGTATTGAAGACTTACAGGTTAAGGGACTAATGTGTTTATGAGTGTACACAGGTCTATAAGTCTATGAGGAGTTTGATATTTACATAGAAAGTCGACCCCTAAAAATGAAGTTCTTCAACTGAAGACTTTGGATTTCTGAAGACTTTCTGAAGACTTTGAAAGTGAAGAAATTGGTGTGACCTTGAAGACTTGGTATTCATTTGAGGAACATGAAGCGTGAAGACTTTTGTTTTCGTAGTTTCATTTTCCCTTTCTTGAGTCATAGGAAACACCGTACTGTTAAAGGGGGTCGAGGAAATACTAAGGAAAAAATTCCATGTGATGCTCAACTCAAAATCCTACACCTACCAATCCCTTTGAGTGAAGCCATTGGAAATATCATATAGTTCAGTCATATTCTTCAGCGACAGAGACGAAGTTCTTCTGGTCTCTGAGGAATTTGTTCTGACTGAGGAGTTACGAATTCGCCAGTGCGGATTGCCTACACAGTGAGGAACATGATAGCCCTGAGGAATTTGATACTCAAATTTCCGACCGTTGCTGTGCTATGCGCCAGCTGTCCCAAAATATCTACCCACCTAACAGTCATATCATTGAAGGGCATTTATGTCTTATCATGACAGGCTGCTCCCTAGGCTATAAATAGTCGCCCCCTACAACCACTAGCTGGTTGGCTGCTCCGAGAGAAACTGACACTTGTCATTTGAGAGCATCCCATCTTCCGAGGACTTTGAGCGAAAATCATCAAGTGAGGAAAACCCAAACCCAAACACCTACAAACCCAAAGCGATTGAGCATCACTGAAGAGATTGATCCTGCGTGGATCTGACGCTTGTTACCTTTGAAGACTGTGCTTCTTCCAGACGGTTAGGCGTCATGGTCTAGAGCATCCAAGAGGAAATTGTGGATCGCCGAGTGACCGAGTTTGTGAAGGTTCGGAAGTCACCTGAAGACTTACCACAAGTGATTGGGCGAGGTCTGTGTGACCTTAGCTCAAGGAGAATATGGTGAGGACTGTGTGTCCTCAGGTTTAAATACCTAGCTGCTCCAACCAGATGTACAACTGAGATAGCAGTTGAAACTGGTCTACCAAATCATTTTCTTCACCCAGCTTACTAGTTCTTCATTTCCTCATAACTGTGTTGTGTACTTGTTCATATCTATGTTTGAAGACTTTGACTGAAGACTTTCTCAATTTCCTCAGTTCAATTTCTTCAGTCTGTTTCTCTTCATCCTGTGTCATCCCGTGTTTACGCTTTCTATACTCTGTGCTTATCTTCATTTCATCATGATGACCATGCTTGTGTTCTGCTATGCATACTTTTGAGTACTTATTCCGCTGCAAGTAGTTCTTCGCTAAGGAATTTCCTCACTGGTAAATTCCTCAATGAAGAATTCATAAAAATCGCCTATTCACCCCCCTCTAGTCGATATAACGCACTTTCAATTGGTATCAGAGCAAGGTACTCCCTTGTTCTGTGTGATTTTGGTTTAACCGCCTAGAGTTTTAGTTATGTCGACTGCAGGTATGATCAAGGTCTCTGCTGGGTGTCCTACCTTCGATGGGACGGACTACCCCTACTGGAAGAATAAGATGCGAATGCATCTTGAGGCAATTGATAACGATCTCTGGTATGTTGTGGAAAATGGTGTTCCCTCTGTCTCACGCTCACTGAACGCTACCGATGTGAAGAGATTCAAGCAACTCGATTCTCAAGCGAAGAATATCATATGTGGCCATCTGAGCAAAGGACAGTATGGAAGAGTGAGTGCTTTGGAAACTGCTAAGCTTATTTGGGATAGGCTGTCCAAAGTGAATGAAGGAGTCTCAACTCAGCGTGACTCTCGAGTTGATGTTCTTTGCAATCTCTTCAACCGCTTCAAAAGACTCGACAATGAAAATGTTCAACAAACCTTCGATCGCCTCACTGACATCTCAAGTGAGCTTCAAGCGCTTGGTGCCACTGACATCACCGACCATGAGGTGGTGAAGAAATTGTTGAGGTCGCTTGATTCCTCATTTGATACTCTGGCATTGATGATACAAGAACGTGTTGATTACAAGTCACTTGATCCCGCTGATATCCTCGAAAGGCTAAATACTCATGAGTTCTAGCTTGCTGAAAAGAGAGACCTCTATGGTTCGAGCTATGGCAGATCACGTGCACTGAAGGCCAAGGCAGTTTCTGAGTCTAAAGATGAAGACTCTGGCAGCAGCCTTGGTGATCCTGAAGAACTGAGCCAAGAACTAGCACTGCTCATGAAGAAATTTGAAGGAGCAATGATTCCTCATCCAGTGACTATAAGAAGAGGCTTTGTCACAAATGCAAGAAACCTGGACACTACATTCAAGATTGTCCTCAGTGGGAAAAGGAATCAAAGAAGAAGAAATACAAGGATTACAATTCTGATGATGCGAAGAAAAAGAAGAAATCCTCAAAATCTTCATCATCAAAATCCTCAAAGTCTTGATCTCACAAGAAGAGCATCTCAAAGAAGGCTCGGGCATTCATTGGCAAGGAAATGGACTCTGAAGCTGAATCTGAGGAACATGAGGAAGAGGAGGAATCTGAGGAGTCCGAGCCTGGAGTAGCGAGTCTAGCTCTCGCTACTGCATTCGTCAACAAGTCTATCTTCAACTCTGAAGAAAATGGCTTCACCAACAAGGCTGGTGAAGGCAATGATGACTACGCTCCCACCTATTGCTTCATGGCAAAGGGTTCCAAGGTACTCAAATATACCTCCTCTGAATCTAGTGAGAATGAATCTGATGAAAACCTCAAGCCCAGCTACTCTAAACTTGCTAAGATTGCTGTGAAACAACAAAGGGCTTTTGAAAAGGTTCAAAACATGCTAGACAAAAGTGATGATATGTTGGGTGAAGAAATGGATCGCACTAAAACATTGACTGAAAATCTTCAGAGACTTCAGACTAGGTTTGACAACCTTCAAGGTCATCATAACACTCTCTTATCTGATCATGAGAAGCTTTCTTATGAATTTCTTCAAAGAAAGCAAGATCTTGAGAAGCTAAGAGTGAGTTATGAAGATCTTCAGAAGGAGCGCTATTCATTACTTGCTCAACAAATCAGCGCTGCTCAGGAAGAATTTGTTCCTCCATGTTTGAAATGCATTGAACGTGAATCTGCTAATTCTTCACCTGAATGTTCAAATGCTTCCAATGCTACAAATTCTTCAACTGTCTCTGCTATCACTAATTCCTCATCTGAGGACAATGCTAGTATCACTGTCGATGCAGGGCTAAAGGAATTGTACATGACAGGCATGTACGAAAGCCTAAAAGGGCATCAGACTCTTTGTGATGTGCTTAAAAAGCAGATCCTCAACAGGAACCCTAGGAAAGAGGGTCTTGCCTTTGAGAGGAAACTCAATGCTGATGGTACATATTGGAAGCCTGAGCAGTACCCCAAAACCTCATGGGTTGCTGCAAAGGGACCTCCAGTTGACCCATCTAATTTATCTGGCTTTACATGTGAATCTTCTCATTCTTCTTATGAGTCATTTGACTCCAACTATAAACTGTTTAAAAATCAGAATGGTGAAGTATTTGCTAGATATGTTGGCACTAACTGCAGGAACGGTTCTCCTATGAAGAAAATCTGGGTTCCCAAAAGGTGCCTTGAAAGTCTTCAGGTGAATGTCCTCATGACACCACCTGTGAAGAATAGGAACCCCAGATCAAATTCTTCATATGGACCAAATTCTTCATATGGATCCAAGTCCTCATACGGACCAAATTCCTCACATGGATCAAATTCATCAAAAGGATCAAAATCCTCATATGAACATCATCGTGCTAACAACTCTGTTTCGCAGGGAAGAGCTAAGGGCTATGAATATGAGCATTATTCTTCTAATCATTATGTTCATAAGTCCTCGAAGAATTTCTCTGCTTATTCATATGCTTACCCTAACTCCTCTTATGTGAAACGAAATGGATTGGCTTCTATGCCACCTTTCTCATATGGAGCTCGCAGAGTGATGAACTCTTTGCCACCCCTTCAGATGTGGGTGGTGAAGAAAAAGAACTAATCTTTATGCAGGGTCAGGTCTCCAGACGTACGTTAACGTCTGAAGAATTTGCTGGAGACCTGAAAAGTGCCTGAAAGGACGCAGGCTAATCATGAAGAAATGAACTTTCATTTCTCACGTCCTCATACTGTTTTAACTGTTGCATTGCTTGATGAAATTGGTCGGATGAATTGTGATGTCATATTCTTCACTGATGAAGTATATGAAGTTCGTAAGCTGCACTAATTCATCTACAGGATGATCAACCCAAAGCCACTGAGTGGGTCCTCGATAGTGGATGTACAAATCACATGACTGGTGACAAGAATCTATTGATGGATGCTCCCTTATCACCATCGCATCTGAAGCATATCATCTTCGCTGACAAAGGCAAAAGTCAGGTATTGGGTCTAGGTAAGGTTGCGATCACAAAGGATCGACACATGGACAAAGTCATGCTTGTCGAGTCCTTAGGATACAACCTTATGTCTGTCTCAATGCTTTGTGATCTTGATATGGTTGTTGTCTTTGGCAAGTATCGTTGTGTTGTGGTTATGGAAGCTGACAATTCCAAAGTCTTCGAAGGCTTTAGGAGAGGAGACTTGTATATTGTTGATTTCTCTACAGGACCGCAACCAGCCGTGTGCCTACTTGCAAAAGCTTCAGAAGGCTGGCTATGGCATCGACGACTTGGTCATGCAGGCATGAGGAATTTGCACACGCTTGCGAAGAAGAAGCATGTCATTGGCATTGAGAATGTCAAATTCCTCAAGGATCACTTGTGTGGAGCTTGTGAAGCTGGAAAGATGACCAAGGCTAAGCATCCAGCGAAGACTATCATGACCACTACTCGACCATTTGAATTGCTTCATATGGATCTCTTCGGTCCTAACCATTACTCAGCAGTCACAAATGATGCATCTCTCTATGGCTTTGTTATTGTTGATGATTACTCTCGTTACACATGGGTACACATTGTTACTTACAAACATGAAGTGCAGGAAGTCTTCAAACGATTTTCCTCGAGAGCTTCAACCAACTTTGGTGTGAAGATCAAGCACATCAGAAGTGACAATGGAACTGAGTTCAAGAATTCTGGTCTTGATGACTATCTTGATGAACTTGGTATTACTCATGAGTTATCTGCTCCTTACACTCCTTAGCAGAATGGCGTCGTGGAGCGCAAAAACAGAACTCTTGTTGAGATGGCTCGCACTATGCTTGATGAGTACAAGACGCCTCATCACTTCTGGACTGAGGCAATTTATACTGCGTGCCACATCATCAACAGAGTATATCTTCACAAATTCTTCAAGAAGACTGCCTATGAACTCCTCACTGACAAGAAACCCAATGTGAGTTATTTCAAAGTCTTCGGTGCTAAATGTTGGATTAGAGATCCTCATCACAATGCTAAATTTGCACCGAAAGCACATGAAGGTTTTATGCTTGGTTACGGAAAGGACTCGCACACCTATAGAGTCTTCAACAACGTTCTTCACAAGGTTGTTGAAACTGTAGATGTGCGGTTCGATGAAACTAATGGCTCGCAAAGAGAGCACCTACCCTCTGTGATAGATGAACCAGCACCTGAGGAAACTATCAAGTTCAAGGCTACTGAGGATGTCATTCCTACCAAAGAATCTGCTGGAGAATTCATTCCAGAACGTGAAGAACGTCGAGCTACTGCACCTGATTAAAATGCTGAAGAAAATGGTGCTGAAGAAAATGCTGATCAAATTCCTCGACGACAACCAACTCATCCTCGCGTTGCAAAAGAAGTGCAAGTTGAAAAGATCATCGATGACATTGAAGCACCAGGTCCTCTCACACGCTCAAAAGCTTCACATTTATCTGACTTTTGTGGGCACTATGCTTTTGTCTCTATCACAGAGCCCACTAAGGTAGATGAAGCATTTCTGGAGCCTGAGTGGATTCAGGCCATGCAAGAAGAATTACATCAATTCGAACTCAACAACGTCTGGGAACTGGTTAAACGTCCAGATCCTCGCAAGCACAATATCATTGGCACAAAGTGGATCTACCACAACAAGCAAGATGAAAATGGCCTTGTGGTGAGGAATAAGGCACGGCTTGTAGCTCAAGGCTACACACAGGTTGAAGGAATTGATTTCGATGGAACTTTTGCACCTGTTGCTAGACTTGAAGCTATTCGCATATTACTTGCTTATGCTAACCATCATGATATCACTTTATATCAAATGGATGTGAAAAGTGCATTCCTCAATGGTAAGCTTGAGGAAGAAGTATATGTTGCTCAACCCCCAGGTTTTGAAGATCCAAAGCATCCTGACAAAGTCTTCAGACTCAATAAGCCCTCTATGGCCTCAAGCAGGCCCCTCAGGCATGGTATGATACTTTGAAGGAATTCCTCATGAAGAAAGGCTTCAAACCCGGTTCACTCGACCCTACTCTTTTCACTAAATCTTATGATGGTGAATTGTTTGTGTGCCAAATATATGTTGATGATATTATCTTTGGCTGTACTGACCAACGTTATAGTGATGAATTTGCCTATATGATGAGCGAAGAATATCAAATGTCTATGATGGGAGAGTTGAAATTCTTCTTAGGTCTTCAAATTCGTCAACAGCGCAATGGCATATTCATATCTCAGGAGAAATACCTCAAGGATGTACTGAGGAAATTCGGCATGCAAGATTGCAAAGGCGTCAAAATTCTGATGCCCACAAATGGCCATCTGTGCATTGATGAAAATGGTATTGACTTCGATCAAAAGGTATACCGCTCCATGATTGGTTCTTTATTGTATTTATGTGCATCTAGGCCAGATATTATGCTTAGTGTTTGCATGTGTGCCCGATTTCAAGCTACACCGAAGGAATCACACCATAAGGCTGTGAAGCATATTCCTCGATATCTAGCTCACACACCAACACTTGGATTATGGTACTCCAAGGGCTCGGCTTTTGATCTCATTGGATATTCTGACTCTGACTATGCTGGTGATCGTGTGGACCGCAAGTCAACATCTGGTACATGTCATTTCCTCGGACGATCTTTGGTCTATTGGTCCTCGAAGAAATAGAACTACGTATCACTGTCTACTGCTGAAGCAGAGTACATTGCTGTTGGTTCTTGTTGTGCTCAATTGCTGTGGATGAAGCAAACTCTCAAGGACTACGGCGTCAACGTGAAGAATGTGCCTCTCTTCTGTGACAATGAGAGTGCCATCAAGATTGCTCACAACCCAGTTCAGCACTCGAAGACAAAGCACATTCAGATTCGTCATCATTTTCTTCACGATCATGTGTTGAAGGGCGACATTTCTATTGAGCATGTGAAGACTGAAGAACAGCTAGCCGATATCTTCACAAAGCCCTTGGATGAGAAGAGATTTAGCAAGTTGCGGTGTGAGCTAAATATCTTAGAATTTTCGAATGTTCTTTGAAAAGGACACTCATCCTAACACTTATGCAAAATTGATGACTTAGATGTGCAACACATGAAGAAACGTTTTTCTTCAATCAATGAAGAATAACACTCTAAGTGTGAAGAAATTAATGAAGAATTTAATTCTCAGAGCCCTATGACAATTGTACGCGGTGTCTGAAATCATCATTCTTATACAGTGGGTCACGCCACCACAAAAGTTGAAAATCTTCAATTTGAGTTTTTCCTCACTTTGAAATTCCTCAGTTGTTCATGTTCTTCAACTTTGCATTGTCTTCACCTTCTCCGTCGTTTTTCTTCATTGGCTATATATATATATATATATATATATATATATATATATATATATATGAATTTACGTCCTCTACAGCATTCACTTATGGCTAATTCTTCAAGTTGGTTTTTCTGCTAAGTGAATATGATCGGACCCTTCCCCCTCTATGCTATACTCAACCCAATCTATTCACAAATTCTTCATATGCGTTCTATTTGAAACTCGTTCAAAATCTTCACTGTGTCCTTGTCAGCTGAAGAATTTGCGAACGGAACTTTTAACTTATCTTATCCAAATTTTCGGCTTTGCCGCTCAAACCGTTCCGCATCCCACGAAATACTTATCTATTCACCCACGATCTAACACGATCTCCACTTCTCAGTATGTGGGTGACACATGTCAAGCGAATGAGAAGGGTCAGGGGCACGTTCGTCCAGTTTCATTGGGCAAACAGTTTTTCACCGTGGCTATAAATACCCCCTCTCCCTTTCCTCACTTCTTTTACTCCGCTCGACCTCTCTCCAGCTCGAGCTTCTCAAACCCTAGCGCCGCCGCTACTTCATCGTCGCCGGTGAGGAAGAGCTTCACTGCCTCGACCTCGTCGCCGCCGTACTCGTGCTGGCCGCGGAAATCTTCACTCCGCCGCCGCCGTAGCCGTCTTCCTCCGCGGAGTTAGGGCGTGGAAGATCTGCACAGACGAACTTCTCATCTCTACCTCACAGTTCGTCGTGTTCTTCGTCCAGGGTAATTAAAAGTTACTTTTACTGCCCTCTTTGATTCAAATGATTTCTACAAAATCTTCAAAGGTGTTTATTCTTCAAAATTTTCACACACTAAACACCTCACATGTCATATGTTCTTGATTCGTTTCTCTAAGCATCATTTTTCTTCAAGATTCCTCAATTGTGTGGATCTTTGATCTATACAACTCTGGAACCTAAGACAAAGAACGCTTAGTGAAATTCTTCAAGACTCATCTGGTCAAATTCCTCAAACTTGTTCTTTTTGAAAAACCTTCTGAGAACGCATATGACCTCTCCAAATTCCTCGCAACTATACTCTGTTCACAGGTACTCATGTCCGTTGTTGAATCACTAGGTTCTCATCAACTTAACTCATTTGCAGCGTTCCTCGAAGAAAAGTTGCATACTTCTTCAGAAAATTCAATTGTTCAAATTCCTCAACTGAAGAAAATGGCTGATGGAAAGAAGCCACAGAAAGGAGGAAAGAGGCCTGAAATCAATACTGCATTTGAAATCCCTGAGGACATCTATGCTGGGTACTGCACACCCCCTGAGGAAGATAAAAATCAGCGCAAGGTGCGCATTCAGAAGATAGAGAGGAGATGGGCAAGAGAGTGGAGGGAGTACAGGTATGTGACTCCCAAATACATGAAGAAATTCGCACTCAACCCTCTATGCTCAAGACCTCCGTTGGCACCTGGCCAAGAAGCTGATCTCACCAGCCTCAAGCGTGGTGAAGATTATCCTGAAGAATGGGCCAAGCGCCAGGCCAAGCTGGCCAAACATGCAAAAGATGCAGTGAGGAAATTCAACGAAGACTCTGCTGCTGCTGCTGCTGGGGCCTCTATAAGGCCGAAGAAATACATGGCAAAGAAGTCTGCGCATAAGCCAAGTGCTTCTTCTTCAATGCCCTCATGGCCAAGTTCCTCAGCTAAGCTCTCACGGCCAATTCCTCACACTGCTCCTGCTCCTCCAAAGTCCTCAGCTGCTCCGACAAAATCCTCAGCACCTGTGGATCTCGCCACGTGCCAAAGGACTACAGGCATCTCTATTGCCTCAGGAGCTTCAGCTAGTTCCTCAGCCGCACCAAATTCTTCAACAGGACCCTCTCTGCTGAAGACAAAGACCACTGCTGGACGAGGCTCTCGCCAAGTCCTCACAAGAAGCAGGTCGCCTTCCAAGTGCCGTCTGAAGAAGACGAAGCTGATGATGAAGAACTTGCTGAAATCATCAGAGATAGGCAAGTCAGTGCCACTAGAGCCAAGGGCACAAATGTGCCTCTGCTTTTGGATCCAAAGTTGATCCTCGATTACATTGATCTCTGGCACAAGGACCCAAACACTCCTATGCCTGACTTCAAGCTGACTCCTGGCCAAAGTCATATGCTGACTGCCTTCATCCAAGAAGAGAAATGGAAATTTGAGAAGGCCAGGCAGCTCAAGAAAGCGCAGTACAGGAAGGAGAAATTCACGAAGAACAACGTTGTCTCTATGACAACTGATGGACTTGTGAAGATCCAGTCTGAAATCAAAGTCCTCAGCGATGATTTCAATGCTTACTATGCTGATTGGAAAGGAGCCAAGGTCAGGTTTGTTAAACTGACTAAGATGTTCACCTCCAATGTTGCAGCCCCATCGCAACAAGAAATTCCTCAGGCTGAAGCATCTGAAGAACATGCCAACTGAAGAACATGCCAGCACCGCTAATGACAATCAGGCTGCTGAAGAAAATGTGAGTTCCAGGGCTGATGACTGCATTCCAGCTGCTGGTGAAATTGCCAGGGCATCCACTAGTGGTGCGCCTGAAGAAAATGAAGAAGTCAGGGCAACTGCATCAGTTATGCCTGAAGAAAATCAACCACATTCCTCTGCTCCACCTGTGCCTACCCCAACTCCAATTCTTCCATCTGCATCAGATGTGAAGAAGACCAAGGCTGCAGAGCGTGCATTAGTGAAGAAAAGGAAAGTATCAGCTCCTTCAGATTCTTTAGCACCAAAGAAGATGAAGAAATTCAAGCTCATTTGCTAATCCAATTGATGTTGTTCCTGTTTCCTCCATGCCATCAAAGGAAATCGTCCCTTTTGATGAAGAATATGTGATCCCTAGCGGATCTGATGAAGAAAATCCTTCTGCTGCTTCATCAGAGCAGATGGATGAAGAAATTGAAGTGGATAAAATCCCTTCAACACCCACAGTTTCCTCGCCTATGCCTCAGTTTACTGCTGAAGAGGCCGGCGTTGAAGAAATGGAAGATGAAGATGTGGACATTGGCTGTACCACACCAGTGATGAATGATGACTTTTGGGAAAGTCAGCACCCCAACTCTCCACTCTTCACACCATTGCAACAAATTTCTCAGTCCCCAGCAACTACAGTTCAAATGGGATCTGATGAAGCTCATGAAGAAATTCCAGCCACTAGTGCTGAAGAAAATGAAAATGAAGAATTGAAGACCCAGGCTGCCACTGAAGTGGAACCAGAAATTCCTTAGCCTGAAGAACCTGAGATTGCGATTCCTGAGGTTGTGATGCAACTCACTGACACTCCTCTGCCCAAGCTAAAGGATCCATTCTCAAGGAAGCAAAAATTCAAGGCTGATGATTTCTTCAGCGAGCACGTATTCTTCACTGATTACAACCCCTATGACTCTGCTCGCATTAGGAAGAGGCATTTCTAGACTGCCAGCCAGGCAAATTTTTATTCCTCAGTGCTGTTCAACAAAGACAAAGTCTTCGATCATGAGCACATTCCTCACGTGGATATGGAATCTCTGTCGTGCTTCGTGCCAGTCCTCAGTGTTCCTTACGACGCTGGGCTGTTAAATTTCTGCGCTGATATATGTGATTGGAATGAAGAGCTCATTCTTCAATTTTATGCAACTCTGCACATCACCGGAGACTCTGAAGATGTGAATTCATGGGTGCTGGACTGGATGTCTAAAAATACTCACTACAAGGCACCAGCTACTGAATTGCTTCGTGCTTTGCCTCTCAGTCCTCCCCTTGAAGCTGCTTGTTGCATCTACAGTGAACCTGAGCTTACAGATCACTATATGCAAGTGCTGATGAAGCCATTGAAGCCAGGTCAGGCCCCAAGAACAAAATTCCTTGTGAAGGAATTGTTATATGTGCCTCGGACTGTCTATCGCATCCTGACGAAGACATTGAGTCCTATCAAGGGCCACGACTCGAATGAAGAAGAAGTCGTTGGCATCATGAAGAATCTACTTTTCAATATCATTCATGGCGTTCCCGTCAACTTCCATGATTTCTTCATGAGGACTCTGGCCAATGTCGCAATGTCACCGTTTGAGTTGAAGCCTTATGCTCCGTGGATTATGAGATTCATCAGAACAAGGTCTTCACTCAACTACAAAGCTGATACACTGAACCATTGCAGCTACTTGCCCCCGATTGAAGTCCTCAAACGGACATTTTCCTCAGCTGATGAAAAGGGCAAGGCTACTGCTGTTATTGATGAAGGCATTCGTCCATTGGATGGTCAATTTCGCAAGGCTGCATCCTACTCCACCAATGATGACTCTGCCACCCATGACTCTGCCGCCAACGCAACCAAGCCAAATCCTCAAGGCACAGCTCCCAGGATGATGACTGACCGTGAGCTTCTCCTCAGTCTTCACCAGAAGGTTGATCGCAATCACAAATGGGTCAAGCATCAGTTTGGTTCAATTCTTCACAACATGACTGCTACCCACAATGCAGTGAAGAAAAACCATTACTACCTTCATGAAACCCTCAACCGCACCTGGGCTGTTTTGTCGCACATTTATAGCGCAGAAGATCTGAAGAAAATGGGTCAGGAGAACTTTGACTGGTCTGCTCCTCCACCGAAGAAATACAAGAAGGTCAAGGTTCTGTCCTTGGTGGCCAGCTCCTATTCTTCATCGCGTGCCACCGACGAGCATGAAGACTTGGACGACACTGTGGCAGGCCCTACTACAACAAACGACCCCAACAACGCTGACGCTCCTTCATGAACTTGATATTCTTCACGGGCGTTAGTCCTCATTTTCGAACCTTTTGGTCATTCGATGACAAAGGGGGAGAAATTTGAGTTAGTCTTCAAGCGGGTCTATCTTATATGGGCGTTTTTTTCTAAGTTCAACTCTCGTTCTTCTGATGACTTTGTTGGATCGAGTTGTAAACTTAAACTCTATGGTGGCCTGATACTTTTGTTGTTTCTTCTGCATGCTTATTCCTCGTTAATGTTATTACACGCATGCTGAATTACATCAGTCACCATATTTCATCATGCATTTCAAATTCTTCATATCTTATGTCAAATGCGTGTATGAATTACAAGATATAGGGGGAGATCTCCATGATTCAACTCTTCAAGTGTGCATTGCTTCAAAAGCAAATTCCTCACTATGCACATCTTCAGGGGGAGTTCTTCTATATCTTGCAATCAAATTCCTCAATATCAGTATTTACACTTCATATATTTATCCCCGTTGAAAACTTAACCTATATTGTCATCAATCACCAAAAGGGGGGAGATTGTAAGTGCATCTAGTGCCCCTTAGTGATTTTGGTGTATTGAAGACTTATAGGTTAAGGGACTAATGTGTTTATGAGTGTACACGGGTCTATAAGTCTATGAGGAGTTTGATATTTATAGAGAAAGTCGACCCCTAAAAATGAAGTTCTTCAACTGAAGACTTTGGATTTCTAAAGACTTTTTGATGACTTTGAAAGTGAAGAAATTGGTGTGACCTTGAAGACTTGGTATTCATTTGAGGAACATGAAGCGTGAAGACTTTTGTTTTCGTAGTTTCATTTTCCCTTTCTTGAGTCATAGGAAACACCGTACTGTTAAAGGGGGTCGAGGAAATACTAAGGAAAAAATTCCATGTGATGCTCAACTCAAAATCTTACACCTACCAATCCCTTCGAGTGAAGCCATTGGAAATCTCATACAGTTTAGTCATATTCTTCAGTGACAGAGACGAAGTTCTTCAGGTCTCTGAGGAATTTGTTCTGACTGAGGAGTTAGGAATTCGCCAGTGCGGATTGCCTACACAGTGAGGAACATGATAGCCCTGAGGAATTTGAAACTCAAATTTTCGACCGTTGCTGTGCTATGCGCCAGCTGTCCCAAAATATCTACCCACCTAACGGTTATATCATTGAAGGGCATTCATGTCTTATCATGACGGGCTGCTCCCTAGGCTATAAATAGCCGCCCCCTGCAACCACTAGCTGGTTGGCTGCTCCGAGAGAAACTGACACTTGTCATTTGAGAGCATCCCATCCTCCGAGGACTTTGAGCGAAAATCATCAAGTGAGGAAAACCCAAACCGAAACACCTACAAACCCAAAGTGATTGAGCATCACTGAAGAGATTGATCCTGCGTGGATCCGACGCTTGTTACCTTTGAAGATTGTGCTTCTTCCAGACGGTTAGGCGTCATGGTCTAGAGCATCCAAGAGGAAATTGTGGATTGCCGAGTGACCGAGTTTGTGAAGGTTCGGAAGTCACCTGAAGACTTACCACGAGTGATTGGGCGAGGTCTGTGTGACCTTAGCTCAAGGAGAATACGGTGAGGACTGTGTGTCTGGGACTGTGTGTCCTGAGGTTTAAATACCTAGCCGCTCCAACCAGATGTACAACTGAGACAGCAGTTGGAACTGGTCTACCAAATCATTGTCTTCACCAAGCTTACTGGTTCCATTTCCTCAACTCTTTCATTTCCTCATAAATGTGTTGTGTACTTGTTCATATCTGTGTTTGAAGACTTTGACTGAAGACTTTCTCAATTTCCTCAATTCAATTTCTTCAGTCTGTTTGTCTTCATCCTGTGTCATCCTGTGTTTACGCTTTCTGTACTATGTGCTTATCTTCATTTCATCATGATGACCATGCTTGTGTTCTGATATGCATACTTTTGAGTACTTATTCCGCTGCAAGTAGTTCTTCGCTAAGGAATTTCCTCACTGGCAAATTCCTCAGTGAAGAATTCATAAAAATCGCCTATTCACCCCCCCTCTAGTCGATATAACGCACTTTCATGGCCCTATTCTACCAGGAAGGTGTCAGAGACTGGGAAGGTTACTTATGAGCTCTGGCCCTTCCTTGACATCATGCATCGTATCTTCAGGAACAGTCTGTTTCCTCGGGTCGGCAACTTGGATCAGGTGCACTCTTACCTAGTTGACTTGCTCCTATTCTGTCAAGAAGAGAAGGACTCTCCCCTGGTGCTGGACGTGTCACATGTGATGTGGTCTGAACTTTACTCTGCGGTCATGGAACACGAGTGCATCATCTATGGGCCCTATCTTATGCAGCTCATCGAGGACACTTGGGCAGCCAAGTTTCCAGATGAGGAGCTTGTCACAGACTGTTGGGGAACGTAGTAATTTCAAAAAAATTCCTACGCACACGCAAGATCATGGTGATGCATAGCAACGAGAGGGGAGAGTGTGTCCACGTACCCTCATAGACCGAAAGAGGAAGCGTTAGCACAACGCGGTTGATGTAGTCGTACGTCTTCACGATCCGACCGATCAAGTACCGAATGCACGGCACCTCCGAGTTCAGCACACGTTCAACTCGATGATGTCCCTCGAACTCCGATCCAGTCGAGCTTTGAGGGAGAGTTCTGTCAGCATGACGGTGTGGTGACGATGATGATGTTCTATCGTCACAGGGCTTCGCCTAAGCACCGCTACGATATGACCGAGGTGGATTATGGTGGAGGGGGGCACCGCACACGGCAAAGAGATCCAAGGGATCAATTGTTGTTTCTCTAGGGGGTGCCTCCCTCCCCGTATATAAAGGAGTGGAGGAGGGGGAGGGGGCCGGCCACCCTTGGCGCGCCCCATGAGGAGTCCTACTCCCACCGGGAGTAGGACTCCCTCCCTTCCATGTTGGAGTAGGAGAGGAGAGGGGGAAAGGAAAGGGGGGCGCCGCCCCCCCCCCCTCCTTGTCCAATTCGGACTGGGGGGGGAGGGGCGCGCGGCTGCCCCTTGGCCGCCTCTCCTCTTCCACCACTTGGGCCCATGAGGCCCAATAACCTCCGGGGGGTTCCGGTAACCCCCCAGTACTCCGGTATATATCCGATAACCCCGGAACCATTCCGGTGTCCGAATATAGTCGTCCAATATATCAATCTTCATGTCTCGACCATTTTGAGACTCCTCGTTATGTCTGTGATCACATCCGGGACTCTGAACTACCTTCGGTACATCAAAACACATAAACTCATAATATAACTGTCATCGAACTTTAAGCGTGCGGACCCTACGGGTTCGAGAACTATGTAGACATGACCGAGACACGTCTCCGATCAATAACCAATAGTGGAACCTAGATGCTCATATTGGCTCCCACATATTCTACGAAGATCTTTATCGGTCAAACCGCATAACAACATACGTTGTTCCCTTTGTCATCGGTATGTTACTTGCCCGAGATTCGATTGTCGGTATCTCAATACCTAGTTCAATCTCGTTACCGGCAAGTCTCTTTACTCGTTCCGTAATACATCATCCCGCAACTAACTCATTAGTTGCAATGCTTGCAAGGCTTATAATGATGTGCATTACCGAGTGGGCCCAGAGATACCTCTCCGACAATCGGAGTGACAAATCCTAATCTCGAAATACGCCAACCCAACAAGTACCTTCGGAGACACCTGTAGAGCACCTTTATAATCACCCAGTTACGTTGTGACGTTTGGTAGCACACAAAGTGTTCCTCCGGTAAACGGGAGTTGCATAATCTCATAGTCATAGGAACATGTATAAGTCATGAAGAAAGCAATAGCAACATACTAAATGATCAAGTGCTAAGCTAACGGATTGGGTCAAGTCAATCACATCATTCTCCTAATGATGTTATCCCGTTAATCAAATGACAACTCATGTCTATGGTTAGGAAACATAACCATCTTCGATTAATGAGCTAGTCAAGTAGAGGCATACTAGTGACACTCTGTTTGTCTATGTATTCACACATGTATTATGTTTCCGGTTAATACAATTCTAGCATGAATAATAAACATTTATCATGATATAAGGAAATAAATAATAACTTTATTATTGCCTCTAGGGCATATTTCCTTCACAGACAACATGGTGTCTCATGACACTATCGAGCTGCGTCAGAAGGAGAAGTGGAGTTCGTCTACTCCGGCACCTCCAGTGCAGGAGACTGTCCTATCTGATGATGAGGAGGAGGATGATGATGGGCCGGAGTATGTGCCCCCATCCGAGGAGCCCTCTTGGGCGAAGAAACTCAAGGAGAAGATGAAGTGTCTGTTCTGCCTTTAGGCCAAGGGCCAGTACATGGCTCACAAGGAGGCCAAGATGGCTCGTCGCCGTGACAAGGCTATGATGAGACAGGTTGGCCTTGAGGCTCCAGATGGCTCTGAGGAGAGGATCACTGATGAGGAGTCCTGGATCAGAGTGCATTGCCCATGGTCTGACGCTGAGGAGGACACCGGAGTTTGTACTTCTCCCCGTGCTGCAGAGGTTTCTGAGGATGAGGAATAGGAGGAGCATGACTGGTGATGCCATGGAGACCTACTACCATCGTGTGTCGTGTCGTCCCTTTTGGTGTCTTGCTGCCAAAGGGGGAGAGTTAGGGATTTGCCTGGTCTTGTGTTGGCGTGTGTGTTGGCGTGTTCGTGTTCGTGTCTCATTTTCGTTCGCTTTCTTTCGGCTTTGAGCAAGACCATATGGTGTAAGACATATGTGAACTACCCTACCCTATCTACTTTAGTATCAAGTACCCTATTATATTGTGAGATGCTTCTTTTTCAGCATTTATATTAGTGCTCTCTGCTCGTCCTTGCTTAGTTGTACTTGTTGTTATTCTTACATGCAAGGATGTTGCCTGCTTACAAAATATAGGGGGAGTTTGATCCTAAAGATGTGCACATAGCCTTTCATGCTAATTCCTTGGTGCACATCTCTAGGGGGAGCCCGTCTATATTTTGTTAGAAGGGGGTTTGCTTACTTTTAGTTACTATCTTGTGCAAATCCCGTGTTGTCATCAATCCACCAAAAAGGGGGAGATTGTAAGCGCATATTTATCCCTTAAGTAGTTTTGGTGATTGATGACAATTCGTTTGCGGACTAATCGTGTGCACTAAGTGTTTCAGGTGATCTAATATAAGGGCACTTTGCGATTGTTACCCCTCGAGGTCTTCACTTTGGACGGATTATTTTCCTTCGTTTCTTTTCGGTGGAATTGAGTCGTAGGGATAACCGTACTATCAAGAGGAGATCCGTTTCGGAAGAGTATGGGTGGAATCAACACGTACACATTTTCCTTGCACCCACGCTGTCTTCCTGCCAGTTGGAGTTTCCGAGTTGTGCAAAACAAGGGGTGCCTTATGCTAAGCGGTAGTACCGCGGCCAGGCCGGTAGTACCGCCTATTGGCGGCAGTACCGCTTGTTAGTGCCACTGGTACTACCACTCCTGCTGTGGTCTCGACTTTTTTCGTGTCGGGTTTTTCGTATAGGACCATGCAGGGGGCGGTAGTAGGGACGACAGTAGGGCGCGGTAGTACCGCCCTGAGGGCGGTAGTACCCCTCCTACTTCCGCTCCACTATCGCTCTGCTCGCTGCCCTCCCCTGTTTTTCCAATGGCTGTAGGAAGCGGCAGTACCGCCTATAGGCGGTAGTACCGCCCTAGTGCGTGTACTTCTTCCTCCTCAGCCTTGTTTGCCCGTCTGCCTGCTTGCCACAGCGGTAGTGCCGCTGTGGCAGCGGTACTACCGCTCCAGCAACGGTAGTACCGCCCAGATGCGGGCTGCGGGCTGCATAACGGTTGGATGTGCCCCCCCCCACTATATAAAGGGGTCTTCTTCTCCAAGAAGACTTACCTCTTCCATCCCCAAACTCCATTGTTGCTCCAAGCTCCATTTTCGCCCGATCTCTCTCCCTAGCCAATCAAACTTGTTGATTTTCTAGGGATTGGTTGAGAAGGCCCGGATCTACACTTCCACCAAGAGAAATTTGATTCCCCCCACTAATCCCTTGCGGATATTGTTACCCTTGGGTGTTTGAGCACCCTAGACGGTTGAGGTCACCTCGGAGCCATAGTCCATAGTGGTGAAGCTTCGTGGTGTCGTTGGGAGCCTCCAATTAAGTTGTGGAGATTGCCCCAACCTTGTTTGTAAAGGTTCGGTCGCCGCCTCCAAGGGCACCAATAGTGGAATCACGGCATCTCGCATTGTGTGAGGGCGTGAGGAGAATACGGTGGCCCTAGTGGCTTCTTGGGGAGCATTGTGCCTCCACACCGCTCCAACGGAGACGTACTTGCCCTCAAAAAGAAGGAACTTCGGTAACACATCCTCGTCTTCGCCGGCTCCACTCTTGGTTATTTCGTACCTTTACTTGTGCAAGTTTATATTGTGTTGCATCTGTTGCTTGCTTGTGTGCTTGTTGTTGTTGCATCATATAGGTTGCTCACCTAGTTGCATATCTAGACAACCTACTTTGATGCAAAGTTTAATTTGAGAAAGGAAAGGCTAAAAATTGTTAGTTGCCTATTCAACCCCCCCCCTCTAGTCAACTATATCGATCCTTTCACAACCAGTGCCGCCACTCGAAGGGGCCGCCCCGCGTCAGCGCCTACAAGCGGAGGGGGAAGAGTGGCCCCGCCGCCGCCATGTCCACCGGGCTTTGCCCGGCGGAGCTCGCCGGCAGCAGCGGCGGGGAGGGAAGGAAGGCGGGGCGAGGTGCGCGGCAGCAGGAGATCCTCCCCGGCGCGTGCGGGCGCACCGCGGGAAGTGAGGGGAGGAGGAGGGGGAGGGGAGAGCGGGGCGGGCCGGGAGGAGCGCCCGACGGCCGGCGGCGGCGGGAGGGCAAGGCCACCGGCGGCGGCCGCGGGTGGGAAACCCTAGCGGGGGTCGCGGGGGAGCGGGGGTCACGGGGGCCGCTCTTCCGACAGCACATTATTTTTCGGCAAACCCCTATATTATTTATTGGAAATGGTGTATAAGCCATTACTGAAACCCCAACAGGCATTGTGGAAAGTAACGCGGTGTTACCACCAACTCATGAACGCTAATTGGCCTGTGACTGATGCCTCCTGCAGAAAGACTTCACCCTTTCGAGCCCTTGCTTCAGTGTAGGTGGCTCCGAAGCAAAGGTGATGCGCAACCAGTTCCCCATGCCCAAGGATTTCCCTGCAAATGGCAGTTAGAGGTTGGGGCATCTCTCAAACAACATATGGAAAAGAATGGTGTGCTGAAAATATATCAACAGGGGTGTTTGCATCTCGACGTAAGCAGCTATTTGTCTGTTCTGCTACTGCATACCAGGCAACAGTATAACTGATTCCTCCTTCGCCAACTTGCTGCAGAAGTCTACGTCGTCACAAATGTCCGGCAATTGTGACACGTCCAGTTTTACCTGCAGAACATAGTGTTAGTCCACCTCCTTTCAACCTGCAACAATGTGAAGTTGCAAACATTGTTCTCTAATCTCTATATATGCCTTACCATCATAAAAAATGAGCCCTCTGGTTTGTGGGGACAGGTAATACACTTGATTTCGTTTACTGCATCGTAACATATCTCTGCAGTCTCCTTCAACAGCTTCACAATGTTGTTATAGAATTCATCATTTGTGTTCTTGATAATATGAGGAATAGCTCCCTGGTGCACGGACAAGACAACTTAGAAGATGTGATGTTTTTCAATCCTCTACAATGATGTCATGGGAACAATATGCACCCAAGTCACTACTGAAAATACTTGAAAATTGTCGGACATGAAACCATACTAGTTTGCTCTCTAAAGGTTTAATCTTGCTGGAACAGGTTAGGTACGGTGCTGATTATTTAAGCAGCAGGTGATTTCTTTTCAGCATAAAAAAGGCACCGCAAGTGTGTGATTTGCATGGACCACATCAGAGTGACAAACCAGTGCAATTAGTTGGTTTCTTAATCCACACAAAAGCGGAAAAAACGCATCATTGCATCTAGAGGTATTTGAAATGAGTAGATTTCACATAACTACGTATATTTCGCTGTAATTATCAGAAAAGTACTCATGTTGACTGTAATTCATCAAATTACACCTATTTTAGCACAAGGTTCCGATAAACTGCGTTATTGATGAATCCCAATAGTTGAAATGGACTCTCACATGTGAGAATTGCCTGTCGGTGTAACTGACATGTGACACGGCAGTAATAATCCAAAATATGCGAGGTTTCGTGAGATATGCAGTTTATCGACAATAATGAAAAACAGAAAGCACATTTAGCCAAAAAATATATACTACTCCGACATGAAACCTTTTGTTTGGTACTGCTTTCTGTTTGTTTGGTGGTGTGATAAACGAATTGGTGGTTGCACTAGGAGCATACATATGACCCAAAGTTTAATTTAGATACTTGTAAATATGCTATAATTAAATTCTAAATACATTGTTATGACCGGGCAGACTTATGCCCGTAGGAGGCCCACTGGGCAGGTTTAGTTAGGGGCTTAGCCCGCAAGTTATCTATTTTTATTTTCCATCGTGGTTATATATACTAGTGTTAGAATAAATCCGAGGCACGCGGGTCGATCCACCGAGGAACAAGCAATCACAGACAATGATGACACCGAGATTAGTTAACGAGGTTCGGCGAACTCGCCTACTCCTCGGGGCAATGACTACGGGCGCTCCTCCCTGAGATACCGCAACACCGGCCACCCGGGCGCCGGCACAAGCCGCCAGCACCCCCTTGCGAGCCTGTCGCTATCTAGTCGTCATGGGTTACAACGTGGGGTGCCTCCTCATATATAAGAGGCCAAGGGTACAACGTGTCCGACTCCGACACTACACGTATCCTACCCACACTACAACACCAAGTCCAAGCGTAACCCAACTAGTACAAAATATTCGACACAAACACAACAAACTCCACCTTGACGAATATTCTCCACCACCTTGAATTTGTCCATGCGTCAAACTTCCATGTACTCCGGACTTGTGTTGTCTTCTTCGTAACTTACTATGAGCTACTCGACGAGTCTACCCCAGACCCGCCGCCGCCGCGAGACCCCGCTGCTACTCCTGCAACTCCAGTCTCCGTGACTCCACCTGCAATAGTGCTCCCTTGCAACTTGTAAAGATGCGAAGCCGTCCTCTCTCCAATCATCACGGTCACCTTATCTTCCATGATTCTCATGGTCTTCCTATCCCGATCACAACGGAATACCATACCACCATCATGAAGAACACCAAGCGAAATTAGATTCCTCCTTAGCCCTGGCACATGCCTGACTCCCCGAAGCATCCGCTCAACTCCGTCAAACATCTTGATTTTGATGTCACCCACTCCAGCAATACGATAACCTGTGTCATCGCCCACATAGGCTAAACCAAACTCACCAGACTTGTACGAAGAGAACCACTCCTTGTTGGGTGTCGCATGAAAAGAGCAAGCTGAATCCAACATCCACGCTTCACCTTTGGTTGACCGCCTGTCTGATACTACGAGGACATCACTACTGCTGTCTGAGTCATCACCATGAGTTGCCACATTAGCACTTGCCCCACCATTGAGTTCTGGACAGTCCTTTCTCATATGTCCCCACTGCTTACACTTGTGACACTATATATTCTTTTTCTTTTTCTTGTTCTTCCCAGCCTCATATCCCTTCCGCCACTGCTCACCCTTGACTAGCAAACCTTCACCATGAGAGACTTCCACCGCGTTCTTCTTTCTCATATCATAAGATAGCAATGCCGCAGTAATATCCTCATTCTTGACGGTCTCCTTGCCGTGCGTCAAAGTGGTGATCAAATGGTCATAGGATAATGGCAACGAACAAAGAAGCAGAATTGCCCTATCCTCGTCGTCAACCGTTGCACCCAAGCGTGCTAGATCCGTCACGACTTGATTAAAGGCGTTCATATACTCCACAAGATCTGACCCCTCCTACATCCTCATCCCATACAACTTTTGCTTCAGATACACCTTGGTCGTCGTAGTCTTGGACATAAACTGACTTTCCAGTTTCTCCCAGATCTTCTTCGGCGAATTCTCATCCATCACATGATAAATAACCTGGTCCGACAGACACAACCGTATAGTCCGGCTGCTTTCAGCTGTAACTCTTCCCAGTCATTTGCCTCCATCTTAGCTGGCTTGGCTTCCTGCAACAACGCCTTCAAGCATCCCTGTTGTGCCAACAAATCTTTCACCCTTGTCTGCCATAACCCAAAACTTCCAGTTCCGTTGAACTTCTCCACCTCAAACCTGGTACCCGATGACGTCATAGTTCTTTGTACGGCTGACTCCGTGAAAAATAACCGAGCAGTCTTCCCGTGATCCCCAAGTACACGAACGGAACCTCCGCGTACTACTAGCTGGTCTTCACGTGACGTAGCTCCTGTCTTGGCCCAACTTCCCCGATGCTAGCGAACTTGCTTTGCCTCAGCCCTTGCTTTCCAATGGATGATGCGTAGCCCCTGTTCAATCTGATGGATTTTCTCTCCGCTGATTGGATCTGTTGCCTCTTGTCTCATCGTACCAGCTGCCCTCCACAAGCTTTTATAGCCTACAACCCTACACGACTCCAAGCTGGAGACGGCTTCTCCCGGGACTCGGTCCCGTTTTTTTTCTCATAACAAATCTCACGTAGCTGTTGTATGCGTCCCGTTCCTGCCTTCCACCAGAGTCCGACGTGACCACGTGTGCGCGTATACCCGAGCAACCGAACAGATTCCAGCGCTTGGACCCAAGTGCCTCCTGCCGGCCTGCCGCTCGATAGGGCGCAACACACCTTGGCCAGCCGCGTGGTTCCCCTGGCTGCTTCCGTGCGTCGCCTAGCGCCAGGCCCGCGCCACCGCCCTGGATGCCTGCCCCGCGCGCCGCTTTAGTCGGATCCTCCTGCTGCGCAGCGGACGTATTACGCCGATTCCAATTGCTTCGATCTTCCACGTATCGATCCGTAGACTCATCCAACCTTGCTCATGATACCACACTTGTTAGAATAATTTCAAGGCACGCGGGTCGATTCATGGAGGAACAAGCAATCACAGACAATGATGACACCGAGATTTGTTAACGAGGTTTGGCGAACTCGCCTACTCCCCGGGGCAATGACTACGGCGCTCCTCCCGAGATACCGCAACACCGGCCACCCGGGCACCGGCACAAGCCGCCAGCACCCTCTTGCGAGCCTGTCGCTATCTAGTCGTCATGGGTTACAACGTGGGGTGCCTCCTCATATATAAGAGGCCAAGGGTACAACGTGTCCGACTCCGACACTACACGTCCTACCCACACTACAACACCAAGTCCAAGCGTAACCCAACTAGTACAAAATATTCAACACAAACACAACAACTAGTTGCAAAACTCTATGACAATTAAGCAATAAGAATAAATCTATTGCCCAGCTCCCAAAGGAGCCGCCTAGCCGCCTCCTGCTCTTGCGCCGCCGCCTCCTCCCTCACGTACGACGGCGCCTGGCCGCCGGTGACCGCGAGCCTCGCCACGCCCAACCCCCTCCTTCTCATACAACCTACGCCCTAGACCTGGTAGGGTCCTAAGTTCCTAACTCCTATCAATTTGGTATCAGGTAGCTTGGGTCCGATCATGTCTGCTCCACCACCCACACCACCGCTGCCCACCACTGCCGCATCCCCCTCCCTCTCCACCGCGCCGCTGGCGCTTCCCACCGAGCCGCTCGGCTCCACCGCGGGGGCCTCCACTGGCCAGTCGCTGCCCGTCACTGGGCCGCCTGCCGCCGTCTACTCCCCGGCGGAGATCACCGGGGTCCTTAATGACGTCGTCACCGCCGTCCAGGGCATCCGCCTCTACCTGGCCGGGCCTTACGGGCAGCCGTCGCCCTTGCTGCCGGCCGCCGCGACCGGGCCAGCCGCCCTGCCCTGGTACGCGGCCACCACGGCGCCGATCGGGCCTCTACACCACCACTGGC